>NC_071490.1:692530-747552 GCF_028500815.1 Rissa tridactyla | reverse complement strand
ATGGCACAGGGGGGGTCCCCATCGCGGGAGGGTCCTGCCGTGGGGCTGCGGTGCCGCAGAGCGTTTCGGGTGCCAACAGGCGCCGCCATCTTACGCGTGGGGGGGGGGGGGGGCGGGGGGGGTTGGCACTGTGCCCCCCCCCCCCGGCCCGCAGCAGCCAAAGGGCCCCTGGCGGGGGGAGGGGGGTGTGTGGGGGGTGAGGAGGGATGCCGGGGGGGGGACCAGGGGCCGGGGCCGCGCACGGGGCCTCGTGCTGCGCACGGGGGCACGGTGCCAACCGGGGCCATTTTGGCGGTGCCGGGCGGGAGCGGCGTTGAGGATTTGAGCCCCCCCCCCAAGCCGGGCAGGGGAGGGGGCCTGTGTGTGTGTGTGGGGGGTGTGTGGCAGGGGGAGGGGGGGGGGGGGCGGCTGCAGGGCCCCCCCCGTGGACATGCCCAGATTTGGCACAGGGGCCTGAGGGGGAGATTGTCCGGGGAGGGGGCAGGATACACCCCCAAACTGCTCCCGTCTTCACCCCCCCGCTGCACACGAGGGACCCAGGCGTCCTGGCACCCCCCAGCGAGGACCCAGGCACCCGGGAGCCGACCCCCAGCACCCGTAAATGCACCCAAAATCCCTCGCTCCAGACCCAAAATTACACACACGCCCCCCCCCCCCAACCCCAGCAGCAAAGGCAGGAGCGGGCAGCCAGGCTGGGGTTCCCCCCCCTCAGCCCCTGTTCCCCCCCCGGCACATGCACATCCCCATTGGCACACGCGTGTGCGCTGCTGGTGCCCCGCGGGCACGAGGGGAGGGCGCCTGTCGCACACCGGGGTCAAGGCATCCACCAGGAGCCCGGCCCGTGGCACGGTACGGCACAGCTCGGTGCTTGGCATGGCAGAGCCCGGTGCTCGGCAGAGCCCGGTGCTCGGCACGGCGTAGCCTGGTGCACGGCTCGGTGCTCGGCAGAGCCCGGTGCACGGCATGGCAGAGCCCGGTGCTCGGCGCGGCTCGGTGCTCGGCACGGCGTAGCCTGGTGCACGGCTCGGTGCTTGGCAGAGCCCGGGGCTGGGTCCGGTGCCCGGCTCGGCACCCGGCGCGACTCGGCGCGCAGCTCCCGGTGCAGCGCCTGGCACAGCGCGCAGCACACGGCGTGGCTTTGGCACACGGCGCGGCTTTGTGCGAGGCAGGCGGGGGCCGGCAACCCCCAGCCGGGGCCGTGGGTCGAGGGGGGGGCAGGGGGAGCTGCACGGAGCCACCGGCATCACTCCGGCGAGCCCCGGTACAGGATCCCTCTGGGGCTGCGGGTGCCAGCGGGACATCACGCGGGGCTGGTGGCCCCAGGACCCCTCTGGTGGCCACAGGACCCCCTTGGAACCGGGGAGGGGGGGGGCACAGCTGGGAGTCTCCCTCCATCGGCGCTGGCAGCCCCGGCTCAGCCCCCGCCATCCCGTCACCGTCGTCACTCACCGGGCGCGTGGACGAAATAGGCCAGGTAGAGGTCGAGCTCCTTGATGGTGACGCCGATGTGGTGGGGCTGGACGCAGAGGCCGGGGCTGGCACACTGGGGGGCCTTGGCCAGGCGCTCGCCGTCGGTGCTCTCCAGCGGCACCCCCTTGAAGAGGATGACCATCACCAGGTCCAGCCGCCACACCTTGTCGGCCTGGCGCAGGCAGTCGATGCGGCGGATCTTGCCCTTCTGGTCGGGGTTGGAGAGGACGCAGCACGGCGCCTTCTTGCCGGTGACGGAGAGGACGAAGTCCTCGCGGCACTCGGGCCGGATGTCCTTGCGCAGCTTGGCCAGGAGGCGCGAGGCCCATTTCTGCTTGACCTCGGGCTTCTCGCCCAGCAGCTCGTCCTTGACGGCCCGTTCCTCCTCCTTCGACATCCGCTTCTCGTGCTTCTTGAAGTACTTGCGCTTGCGGGCCTGCAGGTTGAACCAGGTGTAGGAGAAGGCCCGGACGTGGGGCAGCAGCGCCTCGATGAAGGGGTGGAACTCATCCTGTGGGGCAGGGCGGCATCAGTGGGGCGGCAGCCGTGGGGCGGGCATTCGCGGCCCCCGGCAGCTCACGGGGGAACCTCCCCCATCCCATCCCATCCCATCCCATCCCATCCCATCCCATCCCGTGTAGGGGGGTCCCGGGAGGGGACGGTCCCATCCCACTGAGCAGGAGCGTCCCTGGGCACGGCTCCGTCCTGCCGCAGGGGGGTCCCGGGGGGAGCATCCCCAGGCACAGCCACATCCTGCGCTCGGGGACGCTCCTGTCCTGCACAGGGGACCCTCAGTGACACCCCCACCCTGCACAGGGGACCCCCAGGGACACCCCTGTCCTGCCCTGGGGACACTCCCGTCCTGCGCTGGGGACCCCTGGGGACACCCGGCCCTGCACAAGGGACACTAGGGACACCCTCATCCCGCACAGGGGACCCTCGGGGACACCCCCGCCCTGCACTGGGGACCATCCCAGGCTCCCGGTGCCCAACCGGCTGCGGGGACCAGCATCGGTCCCTGCTGCCAGCACCTTCCCCAGTGCCACCACCCCCATCCGTCCCCGTCCCCGGTGCCACCGTCCCCATCCCCATCAGTCCCCGTCCCCGGTGCCAGCGTGGTGCTCCCGTGTCCCCAGCCCGGGGGCGGCTCAGCCCCACGACCCCCCTGGCGCTGCTCAGCTCCAGGTCCCGGTTCAGACCCTGTCCCCGGTGTCACCACAGCCCCATCTCCGTCTCCGATGTTGCCACAGCCACGTCCCCGTCCATCCCCGGTGACGCTCCCGCTGCCGTCGGGGCTCGGCTGCCCCGGGCATGTCCCCAAACCACCCACCCGGTTCCCGTCCCCTGCCGGTCCACGCTGCCAGCCCCGTCCCCGGCGCCACCATCCCCGTCCCCATCAGTCCCTGTCCCCAGTGCCACCTCCCGTCCCCCGTCCCCGCTGCCGGCGCCACCGGTGCCCGTCCCCTGTCCCTGCTCGCTGGTGCCGCCGGTGCCCGGTCCCCATCCCGCTGCCCGTCGCGATCCCCGGTGCCACCAGCGCCTGTTCCCGGTCCCCGTCCCCGGAGCCGCCGGTCCCGTCCCGTCCCGTCCCGGTCCGTACCATCGCGGCGGCTCATCCCGGCCGTGGGCAGCTGCCAGTCGGGCCCCGCCGGGGCAGAACCGGGGGCGACAGACGGGGACGGGGCGCTACCGGGGAAGGGGTTAACGGGGGGCTACCGGGGGGGTGGGGGGGGCGGACACTGCGGGGGGGGGGGGCGCTCGGGTACCGGGAGTCCCGGTTACCGGGAGGTGGTGGTGGTGGGGGGTGTCCCAGGTGCCGGGACAGCGCGGGTCCCGGGGCGGAGGATGGGGGGGGGGAAGGGTCCCGGTCGGGGGGTCCCGGAGCCGCCGCGGAGCCGCAGCCGGAGCCGCCGCCGCCGCCGCCGGGCGCGGAGCGCGCGGAGCCGCCGCGGCCCCTTTTGGCACCGGGACCGGCGCGGCGGCGGCCAATGGGAGCGCAGCGCGCGGGGGGAGCGGCCGCCCCATTGGCTGGGCCGGGGGGGGCGGGGCCGGGGGGGGGGGGCGGTGGAGTTCGGGGCCGGGACACGGCGGGGGGGCGGGGGAGGGACACGGAGGGGGACGGGGACACGGCGGGGGGGGGGGGGGACGGGGGACACGGAGGGGGACGGGGACACTGGGGGGGGACACGGCGGTGGGGGGGGACGGGGGACACGGGGGGGACGGGGACACTGGGGGGGGGGACACAGAGGGGGACGGGGAGATGGCGGGGGACAGGGACACTGGGGGGGGACACGGAGGGGGAGACGGCGGGGGGGACACACGGAGGGGGACGGGGACACGGCGGGGCGGGGGGGACACACGGAGAGGGACAGAAACATGGCAGGGGGATGGGAAATCTGGGGGGGGGGGGCGGGCGGACGGGACGGGACACATGGCGGGGGACGGGGACATGGTGGGGGGGGGATGACACACACTGGTCTGGGGCGGGGGGACACTGGGCGCAACGGGGGTGCTGAGCCCCCCCCCGGGCAGCTTGGCTGAAACCCAGGGATCTGCAACCAAAAGCCGTGCCGGGGGGTCACTGCACGCAGACCCTCGTGCAAGGGGGGGTCGAGCGAGGACGCGGGGGTCCCGTCCCCGTCTGTTCCCCCCCCCCCCCAGGCACACCCTGGGAAGGCCCCGGATTTTGGCTGCTTTCCCTGGCCCCGCGGCAGCCCCAGCACGGAACAGCCCAAAAACCTCCGTTTCTGCCCCCAAATCCCCGATGCGGCGCTTGGAGCCAACCCCCCCCCCCCCCCCTTCATAATTAATTCCCTCTGTGTGAAGAAAAAAAAAAAAAAAAAAACCAAAATTTGGGCTTTTCGGCAGCGTGGCTGGGCAGAGGCTCCCACGCATCGGTGGCCGCGTGCCTCCCCAGCCCCAAACCTCACGGCTTTCGCCCCAAAACCGCAGCAGGCGGGTGGGGGCTGTGCCTGGCGTCGCGCCTCGGCCCCCCGCCCCCTTCCTGCCCCGTTTTTCCTTTGAAAAACCCGTGAAATGGGATGCGGCGCCGGCTGGGGGGGCGAGGGAAGACGGGCTCTTGACCCCCCCCCTTCCCCTGAGGGGGTCGCACCAGGGGTCGCCATTCGCACGAGGGGTCGCCATTCGCACGAGGGGTCGCCGTTTGCACACGACGGCTCCGCTGACGGCACCCCCAGACCCCCACGGGGGGGGACACCTAGGTGTCCGGGCCCCCTCCGCCCCACAGCCCCCTCCCATCCAGCCGCAGCGGACCCGGGCGTCCGGGCGGGCCAGCCCCGGCATGGGCACGGGGTGGGGGGGGACACCCGGGTCCCCTCCGCGCCACGGGGAGGGCGCTGGGGCGAGTCGGGCCAGCAGAGGGGGGAGGTCGGTGGCCCGAATGCCTGGGTCGTGTCCCCCCCACCACCGGCGAAGACAAAGAGCCACCAGGTCGGGCCCGCCCGAACGCCTGGGTCCCCTCCCGGACGCCTGCGTCCCCGGCACGGGGAGGCCACGGAAGGATCTAGAGTCCCGTCCGCCGGGGTCCACCCGGATGCTGGGGTCCCTGGCCGAGGCCTGGGTCCCCCCCCGTCTGCTGGGGTCCGCGCCGAGGGGGGGTCCGGCCGCGGTGCCGCCGGGCTGCCATTGGCTGCGCCGGCCCCGCATTGAGCCGCAGTCTCGGGCGAAGCCACGTCGCCGCGTCCGCAGCTGCGAGCGCCCGGCAAAGCGCCAGCGCGGCGGCGGTGGCGGCGGTGGTGGAGGGGGGGGGGGGGCGGCGCCGGATCGGGAGGGAAAAGCCCAGAAAAAACAGAAAAGAGGGGGGGGGGGGGGGGGGGGGAAAAAAGAGAAAAGAAAAAAAAAATTAAAATCCCACCCCCCCACACCCCCCTTTCTCCCCCCCACACCGCCCCGGCAGCGCCCGCCCTCCCGCGCCGCTGCCAGCTCCCCCCGGCCCTCGGCTTCGCCGCGAGAGAAAACAGCCCGAAACAGCCGGAATTGCCGCCAAAAATCCCCCCGGCGGCCCCCTGACGCCGCTGCCAAGACCCTCCCGTGCGGGGAGCTGGGGGGGGGGGCGGCCCAGGCAGGGGGCGAGTGAGGGGTGTTCAGGACCCCCGGGAGGGGGATGGAGGGCAGGGGGCTGGGGGGGGGGCGCAGCCACGAGGGACCCCGTCACCGGGCCGGGAGCTGGCAGGACGCGGGCGGCCGGGCGGCCTCGGAGAGAACGTGCCGGAGGGTCCTGGCGGGAGGGACTCGGGCATCCGAGGGGGGGGTGTTCCAGGCGTTTGGGGGGTCGCAGGCGTTGGGGGGGGGTCCCAGGCGTCCGGGCGGAGCGGAGGGAGCCGCCTGCTCCCTGCCCGCAGCCACGTGGAGGACCCAGCCGTCCCGGCGGCTCGAGGGGACTCGGGTGTCGTGTGTGTGTGTCCCCCTTCCCCACGCAGCGGAGCTGGGGAGGGGGACCCCGGCGCCCGGGCCGTGCTGGGGGGGGCCGGAGGGGGGGCCGGTCACGGGGATCAAGGCTGGGGGGGGCACACACACACACACACACACACACACACACACACACACACACACACAACGTGCCGCAGTGGCTCGACACGATGCCGCAGCGCGCGGGGACGACGCAGTTTGGCACCAACAGACCCAGGCATGCCCCCGCCCCCCCCAGCATTCACCAGCCGGTGGGGGGGGGGGGACCCAGGCGCTCAGGCTGCACACACCCCCCCCCCCCCAGACCCGCTCCCTCCCCCCTAGAGCGGACCCAGGCGTTCCGGCCCCCCCCCCCGTGGCCCCCTGCCAGGCCGGGCCGGGGGGGACCCCGCGGTGCTGCCGCGTCCAAGAAAGCTTTTTGTGGCCCATCAATAATTCAGGGCCCCCCCTGGACCCCCCCTGGCCTGGCCAAGGGCTCCTCCATTATTGATGCCGCCAGCACAGCCCCGCGGATGGGGGGGACATGGGGGTGGGGGGACACACACACACACAAAGAGGGGGATCCGCAACGCCGCGATACGGGGGCGCGGCGGCGGCGGCAGCGCACACGGCTCGTCGTGCGTGTGCAGGGACCACGCACCCGCCCGGCACACGGCACAGCAGGGTGCGAACACGCACGCCACGCCACGCACACGCAGCCACACGCGTGTCGCCTGCCCCCGGGCGCCTCGCACAGCCCCGGGCGCCTCGGACGGCCTCGCACGTGGCGGGGAAAGGACGGGGGGGGGGGGGGGGGGGGGAGGTGGGGGGTGCGGGCGGTGCCTCCCCCGCACCGATTGCATCAGCCGTCGGCGCGGCCCCGTGTGGGGCGCGGGGTCCTGGCACACGCCTCGCACGCCAGCACACGCGTGCGCTGCACCTTGCACACACGTGTGGCACGCCAGGAGGCAGCGCAGGCAGTGCGTGTGTGTGGGGGGGGGGCGTGCATCGCACACACGTGTTGCGCGCACGCTGCACAGGCTGCCACGTGTGCACTGCTGCCCGCACACGTGTTGTTCGCGCATGCAGGGCACATGCCCCCCCCCGCCCCCGTTACATACATGTGCCCCCAGCCCCCCAGTGACACACACGTGCGTCCTCTCTCCCCGTCATGGACACCTGCGCCCCATCGCATACGTGTTCACGCCCCGGACCCTGCAGTCTAACGGTGCCCCGCGCGCCGCCCCGCTCCTCGACGGGCCCTATAGGGGCCATAGGGGCTGGCTACGGGGCACACACGCTCAATTTGGGGGGGTGTTGGGGCACCTCCTGCCCTTCCCGTCCCCCCCCCCCCCAACCCTTGTGCCACATCCTAACCTGTCACCAACACGGCATCCCCTGGCACCGGCTCTGCCCACGGCACCCGCCTGCGCCACAGGGCTGCGGGGGCTGGTGACGCTCGTCTTGCCGTGGCCATTGCCTCCCACCCCCTCCCAGGGCAGGGGCTACAGGGTCTGGGCGCACGCAGCCCCCTCGTCCCCTACAGCGTGGCGCGGGCTGCTCTCCCTGTAGCGGCTGTGGGGACACGGGGGGGCTGTGGGGGGAAGGAGGGGGCGGTGTGTTTTCCCCTGTGCTTTGGAGGGGAAACGGCCACGGGGGCATTTGGCGCGGCAGGGGTGGTCCCACGGGTGCCCCTGCTCCGCCCCAGGGGTCGCGCAGGTGGTGACAGTGACGGTGATGTCGCGACAGCGAGGGAAACGACGACGTTGCTCCCAGGCAGCACTACGTCCCCCAGGGTCCGGTCTGGGGCAGGGGGAACCTGGGGTGGGGGGAGGAACGGACCCCGAGGGGACACGGGGACGGACCCCGTAAGCATCCGCAGCACCAACGGCTGGAGCCCAATGTGGGACCCGGGGGGGGCTGCATCCCCGTGGGGGCCACGCGTGCGGCCGCAGGGTTTGACGGTGGAGGCTGCAGGTTACGGCGCGTAGAGAGGAGACGACGCCGGGGACACCGGCTACAGGGGACACCGGCTACAGGGGGACAGAGAACGGTCCTGCGCTGGCGCCAGAGGAGGCACAGCCCACGCCAGGGCCCGGCGGCGGAGCTGCCGCTATAGGTGCCGTTATACGTGCTGCTATAGGTGCCGCTATAGGTGCCCACGGCTGGACGCAGCAGCCGGATCCTGCGTGCGCCGGAGCCTGGGGGGAGGGGACGTGACGGTGGCATCGGCCCAAAACTGCCCAGAAATGGCTCAAAAGGGAGAAGGGGGGGGCAAGAGGGGAGCACACACGTGTGAGCGTGCGGTGCCAGCACACGCCGAGACCCGCATCGTCTACATGCGTGCCCACACGTGTGCGCAGCGCGAGACCGCGGGTGTGCAGAGCGCAGCCACGTACGTGCACCAGCGAGCACATGCGTGTGCGGCGTGCGACCCTGAGTGCGCACGCAGCAGCGCGTGCAACAGCGTGTGTGGCTGCGTGTGCAGGGGGAGCACACGCGTGTGCGCTGGCACGGGCAGGCGGGTTTGCGGGCGCGTTGCTGGCGTGTGCGGGCAGGGGCACACGCATGTGCAGTGGCGTGTTGCTGGCGCGTGCACACGCGTGTGCAGGGCGGGCGCCGAAGCTGCGAGAAGCGCCGCTGGCTGCCGGCCCAGACGCAACTGGCCGCCAAAACCGCCCCGAAAAGCGGGAGAAAAGGGCAACGGTGGGGGGGGGGGGAGCAGCAACGCCCGGCGGGGGAGGACGGGCCGCCCAAGCAATCACGGCGGGACCCTGGGGGGATCCCAGCATGGGGCGGGACACAGGGACCCCCATAGGAACCCCCATAGGGACCCCCATGACATGCCCCCACCCAGCGCCCGACATCGTGCCTCCCCAGGGACCCCCCCAGACACCGCCCAGGACCCACATCCCCCCTCCCCACGGCCCCCCGCGACACCCCAATGATCCCCCCCAAGACGGGGTGGCCGCCACAGGCCCCCCGAGCCCCTCCTACGGTTCTCGGGGCCAAACCTCCCGGCCGGGGCCGGGTTTCAGCCCGTCCCGGCGGCACCCACAGGCACAAACCTCCCCCCCCCGGGGGCACCGACGGCCCCATCCCGCGGGGGCTCCGTGGGCAAAACCTCCCGTGGGGCAAACACCCCCCCACCCCCGGTCCCCGCGGGTGACCCCGGCTCCCCCCGCCGCGGGACATGGCTTCGCGGCGGCACCGGGACAGAGTGGGGGGGGCTCGGGGCGCTGCCGAGCTCGGTGACCGAGCTCCCTCCGCACTGGGACGGGCACAACCGGGGCCACCCGCACCGGGGATCCCACCGGGGTCGCTCCGGGACGTAGCGGCCCCCGACCGGTCCAGTCCCGCCCCGCCCCCCCCCCTCCCCGGGCAGCCGCGCACCGGGAGCGGCCCCGGCGCTGACCCGGGGCCCCGGTGCCGGCGGAGGAAGCGGAGTCGCCGCCCGCCCGGTACCGGCAACCGGGGAGGGGTCGC
Organism: Rissa tridactyla; assembly: GCF_028500815.1. Taxonomy (NCBI): domain Eukaryota; kingdom Metazoa; phylum Chordata; class Aves; order Charadriiformes; family Laridae; genus Rissa; species Rissa tridactyla. The sequence goes on along the minus strand of NC_071490.1, from coordinate 738,189 downwards.
ACCCCCCCACCCACTGCACCCCCATTTCGTGGGGGGGGGGCGCCGCCATTCGCGGCGCGCAGCGAAACCGACACCGGACCCCTGGGACCGGACCCTCCTTTACAGACTCCGCCTTTACCGGACGCCCCCCCCCGCCTCCCTCCCGTTACCGGCCCCCCCCCGCCCCCCCCGTCCCCGGCCGTACCTGGGTGAGGCAGTACGGGGAGTACATGGCGGCGGTGTCAGCCGCGGCGGGGCATGGCGGGGGGGCGCGGGGATGAGGGCGGGGGGTTCCGGGGGTCCGGGGGGGTCCCGGGTCCGGGGGTGCCGGTACCGGCGGCGCGCGGGGAAAGTTTGCCCGAAGTTGGCGCCCGCCGCACTTTTGCCGCGGGAAGCGCCGCGCAGGCCACGCCCCCTCCGCCGGGCCACGCCCCCTCCGCCGGGCCACGCCCACCGGGCGCGCGTCCCCCGAACGCCCTCGGCCACGCCCACTCGCGGTGGAGCCCCGCCCCCTCTGCCCCGGGACACGCCCCCCGGCCGGAGGGAACGGGGGGACACCGGGGGACACGGGGGGGACACGGGGGGACACCGGGGGGGAGAGACGGGGAGGGACGCCGCGGGGGGGGGGATACAACGGAGACACGGGGGGGACACGGGGGGGACACAGGCGGACATGGGGGGACACGGGAGGGAGACAGGGGGGACACGGGGGGATACGGGGGTCATGGGGGGGGACAGACGGGGACACAGGGAGACACGGCGGGGGGCATGGGAAGATACGGGGGGACACGGGGGGCACACGAGGGGACACAGGGGGGGAGAGACAGGGAGGGACGCCGGGGGGGGAATACAAGGGGGGACACGGGAGGGACACGGGGGGACACGGGAGGGAGACAGGGGGGACACAGGGGGGATATGGGGGTCATGGGGGGACACGGGGGGGACACAGGGAGACAAGGCGGGGGGCATGGGAAGATACGGGGGGACACAGGGGGCACAGGAGGGGGACACGGGGACACACGGGGGTGACATGAGGGGACACAAGGGGCATGGAGGCACACGGGGGGACACAGGGGGGGCAGGGGAAGGACACAGGTGACACACAGGAGGACGTGGGGGGGACATGAGGGGACACGGGGAGGCAGAGGAGAGACACAGGGGGGACACGGGTCCCCACCTGCCCTGGCTGTGCCCTGTCCCCCCGCACCCCCCCCCGGCGCAGGGACCCGGCGGGAGGGCCCAGGGGCTGCTGTGGGTCCCCACCGGTGACAGTGGCAGCAGCGGTGGCAGTGCTGGTGGTGGCTGTGACAGCGGCGGCAGCAGGGGGAGAGGCAGCATGGTACGGTGACCGCTGCAGTGACCGTGCCGTGACAGCAGCGGTGGCAGCGCCAGCAGCGGTGGCTGTGGCGGTGCCGGCGACAGTGCTGGCTGATGGTGACACTGCCAGTGACAGTGCCGTGACAGTGCCAGCGCCGACGGCGGTGGCTGCGGCGGTGACAGTGACAGTGCCATGACAGTGACAGTGCCGGTGACCGTGTCGTGACAGTGGCAGCGCCGATGACGGTGCCGCAGCGGTGTGGGTGACGGTGACAGTGGCGATGGCAGTGGTGGTGACGGCGGCGGTGGCAGCCTCATCTGTCATTCCGGCTGCAGCCTCATCCCTCTGCCATCTGTCACCGCACGGTGCCAGCGCTGGCACCGCCACTGTCACCCCTTCGCTGCCGGCGCCACCGTCACTGCCGCGGTGCCACGAGGCCTTGGGGTGCCCCGGATGTCACCGGGCGTCCCTGGGCGGCTGGAGGGGACCCCAGGGGTCGTTGGTGGGGGGGGGGTGGGGGGGTGAGGAGGCCTCAGCGTCCCCCCCCCAGACACCCGGGTCCCCCCGCGGGTGGGGGAGGGGAGGGTGGGCACAGCTGTGGCCCTCCCCCACGCTGGGCCCGATGCCACATGGCGGGGGGGACGACGCGCTGCCACCCTGCAGGGACGTGGGGGGGGGACACGCGGCTCCACAAAGACCCCGGCCCCCCCAGGCGCGGGGAGCGGGGAGGGGAGAAATGGGGACTGGGGAGCGGGGGGGGGGGGGGGTCCCCATGGCTGGAGGGGACCCAGGCGTCCAGCACCTCCGTGTCCCCGCGCACACGCGTGTGCAGCCGGCGCGTGTCACACGGGGCCCACCGATTTCTCCCCCCACGTCGTGTCCCTGTCGTGTGTGTGTGTCCCCCCCCCGCCACGTCCCCACCAGCTGCTCGGGGGCCGCCAGCGCCAGATGTGCCACCGCGACCGGCTGGGGACGCAGATGGCACTGGGCATGGGGGGACGACGACGACGGGGGGGGGGACGGACGGCGCCCGCACGCGCCGACACACACACGCACACACACGGCGACGCCCCGACACGCGACAGCGCGCCCTGACACGCCACGAGGCACCGCCACGACACGCCACGACACACCGCGACGTGCCCTGACACGCCGGGACGGGCGCCGACACCGCGGCACGGCACCTGCCAGCCCCGGGGACACGCGTGGGACGGGGGGACCTGAGGGTCCGGGCTGCCCCCCCCCCGCCCCGAGGCTGCGCAGGAGCAACTTGGGGGGGGGGTGTGTGTGAAAAATGCACCCGCTGGGGGCTAAATGGGGGGCTGGGGGCGGGTCTCGGGGGCAGGGAAGGACAAAGACGGGAGCGAAGGAACCGCAGAGGCCCCAAAATCGGGCAAAACTGCCCCAAAACGGCCTGGTTTCCAGCCCCTCCCCTTGGCAGGGTTTAGGGGGGCCCTGGGTTCACTGGGGGGGGGGGCGGGAGGGCCGGGGGGGTACACCTGGGTCCCCCAGATGGCGGGGGGGGGGCGGGCTGGGGGCTGCAGCGGGGGCCGGGCGCCAGGGGAGGCCTGGGGAACGTTTTGGGGCGATTTCAGGGGATTTTGGCTCTGCTTAGTGGCGGGTTTTCACCGGCTGCCGAGGCCTGGAAGCCATTAGGGCCCCCCCTTCCCCCCCCCCGGGCCCCCGGCAGCTCCCAGCCAGAGCCGGGGGGGGGGGTTGTCGGGGCGGGGGGAGCGGACCCAGCCGTCCGGGGGCCCCCGGCCGCCCCGTGGGGCCCAGGCGGGGAGCGGACCCCGGCGTCCGGCCGCCCCCCCCCGACTTTGCCCGTCAGCCACCGCCCCCCCCCCGCCCCCAGCAGGGGACCCTGGCGCCCGGGGGCTGCTGGGCGTCCCGGGGGGGGGTCCCGGGGGCGGGCAGGGAGGGGTTAACGGCGCCGGGCCCTTGGCAGCGGCCCCGGGGTTTGGCGGAGGCTGGAAACGGGGCGGGGGGGGGGTCCGGGGGGGGGGGGGAGGGGAACCCGCGCTGAGCCCAACGCCCCCCCCCCCCCCAACACGGGGGAGGGGCGGCGGTTTGGGGGAGGGCGGAGGGGAGCGCCCCCCCCCCGCAAAACACTGATTTGGGGTCCCGTCCCCCCCCCGGGCTCCCCCCGCCGCGTTAGGAGCCCTCCCCGCCATCGAGCCCGCCCGCACCGTGGTGCCCCGCCCCCTTGCCCAGCCCCTCACCTCCCTGCCCGGCTTCCGCCCGCGCCTTCAGCCGTTTCCGGTGCGTCACCTCCGCCGCCCCGCTCAAGATGGCGCCGCCCATGGGGCGAGCGCTGTCGGCGGCGCTGAGCCGGGCCCGGGCCTCGCTGGCGATCGCGGCCCCGGCGCGGCTCTACCGGGCGGCCCCGCTGCGGCGCCGCACGGGCCCGGCCCCGGCGGACCCCGCGGATCTGCGGGCGGCGGCGCGGCGGTTCGGGCGGCTCGGGGACGCGGCGGCGGTGCCGGTGTGGCGGCTCTGGCCCAGCCCCGAGCAGCTGCGGGCGGCCGAGGCGGAGGAGCGCGAGTGGGACCCGCCATTGCGGGAGGTGGAGGCGGCGCTGGATCGGCGGGAGCGGGAGGAGGAGCGGCGGCGGGAGGAGAGGTGGGGCGGGGCGGGGGCACGGGGGGGACTGGCACCGGGGCGGGGGGTGGCAGGACTGGGGGGAACTGGGATCGGGGCGGGGGGGAACTGCGGGCACTGGGACGGGGGGGGGCCACACGAGGCACAGGGAGAACCGGGATCGGGTCCGGGGGCACTGGGGGACACACCGGCGGCACGGGGAGAACCGGGATCTGGTCTGGGGGGACACCGGGAGGAGTGGGGATACTGGGAGAACTGGGATCGGGGGTTTGGGGGGGGGGAACGGGGGGATACAGCGATGTCACGGCGAGAACTGGGATCGGAGTCTGGGGGGGGGGGCACTGGGGAAAGCGGGACCGGGGGGGCAGTGGGGGCACAGGTAAAAACTGGGAGGGACGGGAATTGGGTCGGGGAGGCGCTGGGAGAACTGGGATCGGGGCGGGGGGGAACTGCGAGCGCTGAGACTTGCCGGGGCAGGGGGAAAAGGGACATGAGGCGCTGGGAGAACTGGGATCAGGGTCGGTGGGGTGGCAGAAGTGGTGAAAACTGGGAGAATGGGGACCGGGATTTGGGGGGGGGGGGGGGGGGCACTGCAGGGTACACTGGTGGCAGTGGGAGAACTGGGATCAGAGTCCGGGAGGGGCAGAACTGGGATCGGGGCTGGATGGAGCTGTGGGCACTGGGACTTGGCGGGGACGGAGCGCTGGGAGAACTGTGAGCATTGGTGGTGGTGGGGGGGGGGGTCGGGGGACTGTCCCCCCATCGGGGTGTCCCCACGGTGTCCCCCCCCCTGTCCCCAGGCGGCAGCTGGTGGCCCGCAGCCTGGAGGCGATGCCGGCGCGGGTGAGCGCCTGGCGGCAGGAGCGGGCGGCGGCGCGGGAGCGGGCGCGGGAGGACGCGGCGCGACGGCAGAGGCTGCTGGCCGAGGCGGGGCTGGGGGGGCTCTCCCGACCCGGGACCCCCCCCCGCGCCGCCGGTGCCCGGGCCCAGGCGCTGCTGCAAGACCTGGAGCGGCAGCGGCGGCGGGAGGAGAAGCGGCGGCGGCGGCAGGAGCGGGAGGAGGCCGCGCGCAGCGCCATGGCCGCCGCCGAGGCCGCCGCTGCCGCCCGGCCCCCCCCGGAGGATGTCACCTCCTGAGCGACCCCCCCCCCCCTCCGGAAACACACCCACACACCCCCAAAAATGGGGTTAAAATTCTGTGTTTAATCTCTTCCCCCGAATTGTAGTTCTTCCCGCGGCGCCGCCCCCCACCCCCCAGGGCCAAACGGGGGAAGGCGGGGGCGGGGGGGGGGAAGCAGGGGGGGTTGGGGCTGTTGGGAGGGTGGGGGGGGGTCAGGACAGGAGAAAGCGGTTTGTGGAGCAACCCCCCCCCCCCCCCAGCGTTGGGGGGCGGGGGGGGGGGATCCACCGATCGCTGCTGCTCCCTCGGGGCGCAATGGGGGGCCCAGTCCTGCCTCTCCCCAAAAGGCAGAGCCACAGCCCCCCCCCTCCCCTCCCCCCCCCCCGCAGCAGGACCCCCCCTCCCTAGGGGCAGCGCAGACCCCATGCGCCCCCCCCCGCCCCCCGTTCCCCCCCCAGGGGCGTCCTCCCCCGGGTCCCTCAGTCGTCGTCGAAGTTCTGGCTGAGCAGGAAGTTGGCCGCCAGGTTCTCGTTCTTCTCGCAGGCGAAGTAGGCCTGGATCACCAGGCTCTCGGGGAAGCCCAGCGCCTTCAACTGCCGCCGGGTGCGGGGGGGGGGGAAAAAACGTTCACTCTGGGCCCTACCGACACCCCGACACGGGCACAACTTCCCACCCTCAACTCCTGGTCCTAACGGTGGGTGGCGCTGTGTGCCCCCCCCAACCCGGCGTTGGCTCTCTGTGCGTTCCCAGCGTTAACTCTGGGCCCTAATGATGGTTAAAAAGCAGCTCTTGGTTTTCTGGTTCCCACCAACAGCCACGTTCTGCTGCTGTTGACTCTGGAGCCTAATGACTGCAGCCCAACCGCTGCCATTCCCAGCAGCCCTAAGGTCACTGTGCCTCCCAGCAGTGTTAATTCTGGGGCCTAATAACAGCTCTAACGGGGCTGTTTCCTCATCTTCCTCAGCGCTGTTAACTCTGGTCCCTACTGATGGCTGTAAGCCACCTGGGGTGACTTGTGTTCACAGAGCAGCCACACTGTTAATCCTGGTCCCTACTGATGGGCAGGAGCTCCCCCTGCACCCTGCCACTGCCCACCTCACCCCAGTGCCCCCGCGCCCTTACCCTTTCTATGGCTTCTTTTTCCTGAGGCGTCACCTGGATGTAGTTCATCTGGGGGGACTCGTCCCCGATGGCGCCCATCTCCCCCTCCAGGTCGCCCAGTTCCCCCAGCGGCTCGTTCAGCATCTGGATGAACTGCTCCTGGTGCTGGCTGATTTGCTGGGGAGGGGGGAAAGGGGAGGGGGGGGGGGGTGAGCGGGGAGGTATCCTCGGGGGGGAGGGGCTGGGGGGTCTCAGGGGGGATCCTCGGGGCGGTACCTGGAGCAGCTGGGGGTTCTCCTGGCCCAGCTGTTGGAGCAGGGCAGGCAGCAGGGCCGGGTTCTGCTGGATCACCTGCCGCATGTTCTGGAACTGGGGCTGCTCCCGCAGGAATTCCAGTGGGTTCTCTCCTGCAAAGGGGGGTGGGGGGGGGTCAGGGGGTGGGTCCAGACGGAGCCACACCCACCGGTGGCAGGGTCTGACCGGGCCACACACACCCCCCCACACCCCCCCCGGCTACCTGGTGCTACCTCAAGCCCTGTGAGTCACCTGGCGCGACTCGTGGCCCCAGAGCAGCCACATTGTTAACTCTGGTCCCTACTGATACCTACTGACAACCGCGAGGTGGAGCCAGGTTCAGCCACGCCCACTCACTGACCACACCCACCCAGGCCACACCCACAAAGGGGCAGTACTTAGCATTAGACCACACCCATAATGGGGGGAGCATGTAAACCACACCCCCACAAAATGATGGGGCAACCAGTCCACACCCCAAAGGGGAGAAGTCTCTGGGCCCCACCCAAAAGGGGGAGGAGCCTCCCAGCCCCACCCAAGACCCCTCATGGGTGTGGCCACCCGTAGCCCCACCCACTGGGCATGGTCTTAAACCCCCCCCTCCCCCAAAGCCCGGCCCACACCCACCTTCTGGCGCTGGCTGCTCCGGGGGGCGACTCTCCTGCACGGGTGGGCGCTCGGGCTCGGGGCTGCCGGGGATGCCCTGGGGAGGTCGGGGTTGGGGGGTTTCAGGTGGGGCCTGGAACAGCCCCCCCCGCCCCCCCAGGACCCCCCTCTCCCAGCCCCCAGCTCACCGTCAGCAGGTACTCGACGGCGCGGTGGGGGTTGTTGTAGCTGGCGCGCAGCGCGGCCACCACCCGCTCCCGCTCGTAGCCCATCGACATGATCTCCGTCAGCATCGTCTCATACTCCGAGCCCGTCACTGCCAGCCCCGTGTCAGCACAGGCCTGGGACCCCCCCGTGCGCCGCCCCGGGGACCCCCCAGCCACAAGAACCCACCCCCCCATTTCCCTTCATTGCCCCGTAACAAGAACCCCGAGCTTCAGAGACCCCAATTTACCTGCCCTGTTCCCTCATCTGGGGACCCCAAAACACCGTCCACAGCGCCTCCCCCTCCCCTCCGCACACGACCCGCCCCCCCGCTCCAGAGCCCTCCCCACCTCAGGGGCCACCGATGCTGCGAAGCCCCCACCCCCACCTCCCCACACCCCCGGCATCCCACCGCTTTCCTCCCCCTCGTGCCCTTCCCCACCGCCCCCATCCCGCATCCCCCGGCACCCACCGAGGGTGGAGGCGGCGTCGGCCGAGCGCCCCGCGCTACCTGGGGGGGGAACAGAGCTGCGGATTCAAGAGAGAGACGTGGCAGACAGGGCCTTTCTGGGAGCTCTGGGGCACAGCCGGCCCCCCCGAAACCCCCTGTACCTCCCCCCAGCCCCCCCCCAGTGCTGACCCAGCCCCCACTCTCTTGCTACTTCCTCCCCAAATCTCCGGGCTGCCCCCCAACCCCCCCACAGCCCCCTAAACGCTTTGTTTCAGCCTCTCCTGTGCCCCGACCAACAGAATGAGACCCCCCCCACACCCCCCTTGGGTTTCTGCCCCCCCTTACCCTGCTGCGGGCTCTGAGAGGGTGAGTGGAGGGAGGTCCTGGGATGGCGTCTCCTCGCTGGGGGCGGCTGGTGGCGGGGGGATGGCGTCGGCGGCCGGGGGGGGCCCTGGTGCCGCGGGAGGCTCCGCGGTGCCACCGGCACTGGCCTCGGGGGCTGCGGCGCCCAGCGAAGACTTGGCCTGCACGAGGATGGGGTGTGAGAAAGTGGGGGGGGGGGGTTTGGAGGGGTCCCGTTTTGAGGGATGAGGGGGGATCTCGAGGGGGGTGTGTGTGTGTGTGTGTCTCACCTTGGTCACCATGACAACCACGAAGTTCTTCTCATCAATACGGTACTCACGGATGGGGACGTCGTCGCTCAGGATCTTCCCGGCGTAAATGAGCTTCTGCCCGGCCACAGGAAAGGCGTCGCTGCCCTTCTCTGCCTCGATCTTCTCCTTCAGCGCCCGCACCTGCGGGGGGGGGAGGGGGGCAACACCCAGGGAGGGCGGTCAGGGGCAGCCCCGAAATGGGGGGTCACCCCAAAAACACGGGGTCCCACCGAAACCAACAAGAGCGCCCCTGAAACAGGAGAGCCCCTGTGCCATCTGGCGAGGTGAAGACAGCAGCATCTGGGGGGGGCCGCTCCAAGCGCGGGGGGGGGGGGCATCCAGTCTCCTGCTTTCCAGCCCTGCAAAAATAATTCCACCCCTCCCCCCGCAACCCCCCCCCCCCCTGCAGCATGCAGAGGACTCAGGCGTCGGGGCCTGGAGTATCTGGGGAGCTCCGGAGCTGCACGACAGCAGCGAGCGCCCCACCCCAACGGCTGACACTGCGGCGGGGACAACGCCACCCCCCCAAAACGGAGGCAGAGAGAACGCACTAAGACGCCCCCCTCCCTAAAAGGGAGACAAGGGTGACGCACCGCATCCCCCCACTCCAAAAAGGAGACGGGGGGGGGGGGCACACACCGAGGCCCCCCTCCCTAAAAGGAGGCGAGGGTGACACACCGAGCTCCCCCCCACACTCCAAAAAGGAGGCGAATAACGACACCGGGAGCCCCTCTCCCAAAAAGGAGGCGGGGGGACACACGCCGAGCACCCCCCTCCCAAAAAGGAGGCGGCGGGAGGGACGCACACACCAACCCCCCCTCCCAGAAAGGAGGCGGGGGGTGAACACTGAGGCCACCCCGGATGGGGGGCGATCCCCCCCACGCCGTAAGGGGAGGGGGTGTCACAACGGCGCGGCAGAAGCGGCGGGATGAGGCGGGGCGGGGGCCGGGCCGCCCGGGGCCGGTGGCGGTTTGCTGGTGGGGGGGCGGGGGGGGGGGTGAGGCCCATCCCCGCCCGCCCCGTTCGGCGCTCACCGTTTCGTGCGGCTCCATCCGGATCTTGAAGGTTTGTTGCTGCAGCGTCTTCAGCGTCACGGTCACCGCCATGGCGGCGGCGGCGGTAACGGCAACGGCAACGGCGGCTCCGGCTCCTCCCGGCGGCCCCCACAACATGCAACTCACGCCGCCGCCATCTTAGGCGCCCCGCCGCTTCCGCCACGTGACGCAGGGCCGGAAGAGCGTCACCGCCTCCCCCCCTCCGCCCGCCCCTTCACGTGACGCAGGCTCCCTCCCCCTATAGGCGGCGCCCTGATCACGTGAGGCGGCGCGGGCGTCACGTGACGACACGGCACAAAATGGCGGCGGCCAGCGGAAGATGGCGCGGAAAAACCGGGACGAAAGCGTTAATTTAATAGAAACCGGATCGCTACACCCGTACAGTCGCGTGCGCCCGCGGAACATCAATCCCCCCCATCACCCCACAACCCCGAGGGTACCGGGAGCGGGGGGGGGGCTCGGCCCCACACACCCCCAGGGGGCTGGGTGGCCGAGCGCCCCCCCCTCCCGGTACCGGCGCCGTGTCCCGGTGGGGCGGCGGCGGCCATAGAAAAGAGTCCAGGTCTCACAGAGACATTTACGGTCCTCGCCGACCCTCCCTTCCCCCCCCCTCCCCTCACAGCTCGTCCCGGGGGGTTGCTTCCGCCTCCTCGGGTTCTTCCTCCTCTTCGTCTTCCTCCTCGTCCCCTTCCTCTTCCCCTTCCTCCTCCTTCCGCTGCTTTTCCTCTTCCTCCTGCTTCTTGCGCTGCTCTTCGTCCTGCTGCTCCTTCATCTTCCTCTCGGCTTCCTGCGGGAGGGGGCGGGGGTGTGAATAAAGCCGTGGGGGGAAGGCGGGGTGGTCGCAGGTGGGAGGGGTGTCACCTTCCCCCCTCCGCCCCTACCTTGGTGGCCCCCCAGGTCTCGTTCCCGATTTCCTCTGCTAATTTCTCATCATCCGTGATGAGAAAGTTGTCAAAAATGGTGCCGGATTTCACCTGCAGGATAAGAGAGAGTCAGAAAAGGGGGACGTAGAACTTCAGGAGGGAAGACACAGGAATTTGGGGGAGGGTTTGTCGCCCCCACCCACCTGCCAGAGGTCGAGGCCGATGACACCGAAGCTGTCGTAGGCGTAGAGGTGGGGGTCGGGGCTGTACTCGGGGTTGTCGATCTCGGGGTGCACCCACTTCCCCTTGTAATCGGGATTGTCGATCTGCCGGGGCCGCCATTCGCCCTGTGGGGGGACAAGGGGGTCAGCGGCGGGGGGGGGGGGGGGTCCCAGCCCGTCCCTGAGCCTTCCCCCCCACCCCGACCCTGCGCAGAGCCCCGGCCTCACCTTGTACTCGGGGTTCTGGATGACGGGGGGCTCCCACTCCCCGTCCATCTCCTCATCCCAATCCTCTGGCTTCTTGGCATCAGGGTCAGGGATGTGCTCGGGCTTGTCCCAGTCCTGGGGACACACACACACACGTCCCGTCAGGACACTGCCACAGCCCGACCCCCCCGACCTCCCCTACACCCCTCAGACTCCCCCAAAAACCTCAGGCTTGGTGTCCTCGGGGTCATCGATCTTGGCCCGCTCATCCCAGTCATCGGGTTTCCGCGCCTCGGGGTCCTTGATCTTGCGGGGGGGCAGCAGGTCCCAGTCCTCCTCCAGGCTGCCCGACTCCACCCGCCCGTTGTCGATCTTCACCTCGTAGGTGTTGTCGGGACGCACCACCAGCGTATAGAGGTGGGTGAACTCGTCGTCCTGCGGGCAGGGGGGGGCTCAGCGGGGCTGGAGACACCCCCCCACACACAGGGCAAGGCAGCCCCCCTGTGCCCCCTGCCCACCCCCCCCACCTTGCAGCGAATGTCCTTGTTGATCAGGACGTTCTTCCCTTTGTAGTTGAAGATGACGTGGACCTTCTTGGTGCCGGGGCCGCAGATGTCAGGGCCTGAGGGGGGACAAAGGGGGTGAGGGGGGGAGTCCCACACGGCATCATAGGGGGTGTGGGGGCGGAGCAGGGACCCACCGAACATGATGTTGTACTCTGAGTCGCCATGCATGTCCTCCTGGTTCAGGCTGGCCGGGAAGAGCTTGACATAGCCACCGCCACAGTCTATGTTCTGCTCGTGCTTCACCGTGAACTGCACCACCAGCGTCTTGTCCCGGTTGCTGAAGGGCTCAAAGCGGGAGGAGATGGCGTAGAACCGGGCGTCCTGGCTTGTCTGGATGCCTGTGGGAGGAGGAGCGTGTTGGGATGGGGGGGATTCCCAGCTCCAGGAATTCCCCACCTGGCACAGCCCGGTCCCGGGGGGTCCCCTCACCTTTATCCTTCTCAGCGTCGCCGTAGAACTTCCCAGCTGTGAGGACGAACCGGCCATAGTCGGACTTGTGCTTTGATTCCACCCACCGGTGGGTCCAGGCATCTGCGGGAGAGGAGAGATCAGGACACTGAGCCCCCTCCCCATGGCTGAGGAGGGGACTCTGACACCCCCGGGGCAGCTCCCAAGGCCTGTCACACTCCAGAGGAGCTCATTGAGAAGAGCTGCCCAGCCACAGCCAGGGCTGGCCCCCCCCCCCCCCATTTTGCTGTGAGCCACAGAGGGAGCTCAGGCCTTGGGGTGTCTCTTGCTGTGGGAGGATTTAGGGGCCCGGGGAAGGACAAATCCCCTGGATGAGCCAGCTCCTGTCTGGCCTCTCCCCACGGGGAACACCCCAATGCCCAAGTGTCACCCCCGCAATGAGAAGCCCCCATCCACTGCCTCTCTCCCCCCAGCTTAGGGGGGCTTCTCAGCCCCGCGTATCCTCCCAGGTCCCCATTCCAGCGGGAAATGCTCACCAGGACCCCCCATCCAAGCAGGCCCTGAGCCCCCCCATCTTCCACCTGACCACTAACCCACTCCTATACATCTCAGCCCCCCCTTATTTCTCCCCACTCTACCTGAGTAGACTAAAGCCAGAGCCTTCACCCTGCCCCCCCGCCATTCCTCCAGAGATCCTCCCTCAGCCCAGACCCTTCATCCCCCCCACGACCCTCATCCTTCTCCCCTCAGGTGAGACACCCCCCATCCACTCCCATAACCGGGCCACCCCTTACCCCCACGCACAGACCCCGACCTCCAGGTCGGGGGAGGCTCCCAGGCCCCCCCTATATCCCCTCTCACCTGAAGTGACACCCTGGCTCCCTACAGCCACCTGTCTCACCTCAGGGCGACCCCCCTCCAACTGCCTTTACCTCAGGGGACCCCCCAGGCCTCTATAACCCCTCTCACCTCATGGGACTCCCCTTTATCTCATAGGACCCCCAGCCTCCACAACCTCCCTCACCTCTGGGACCCTCCCCTCCAGGCCCCCGTCACCTCAGGGGACCCCGCAGGCCGCGCCCCGGCCCCCCCTCACCTCCATCCCCGAACTCCTCCCGGAAGAACTGGGTGGGCCCGGCCGCCGCCAGCGCCAGGAGGGCGCCGAGCAGGACGGGGAGGCTGAGGCGGCTCATGGCGGTCGGTCCCCACACAGCGCGGCCTTCCCCTCCCTCCTGGCCCGGCGGCGCCCGGCACTGCGGAGGGGGGCGGTGGCGCCGCCGCCTTTTATCCGCCCGCCGCCCCTCGGCCCGCCTCCGGCCCCGGCCCATTGGCCCGCGCCCGCCTGGGGCCCGCTCCCATTGGCCGCCCGCCCGCTGGCCGGCGGCGACGGCGCCCCCGAACGTTGGCGTCCCAGATGGCCGCTTCCCATTGGCTGAGCGCGGCAGCCAATGGGCAGCGACCACGCGTTCGGAGGGAGACGCCCCCCCCCCCCCGTCCGCGCTCGCCCGCCCTCCCTCCGCGCGTGCGTCACCGCGGTCACGTGGGCACGGGCACTCTTAAAGGGCCAGTTCCCCCCACCCACCCCCCCCTCAGACCACGTGGGGGGCAGCGCCTGCCATCCCATAATAGCAGCGGGGAGCGGGTCGGGGTCCCGACATGTCGGGGGAACGCGCGGCGGGGGGGATGATATAACACAGAGGATGGGGAGTCTTGTTTTCATCTAAAATATTTATGACCTAATATGGAGCTGTGATGTAACGTAGCCCAATGATGTCATAGCACACGTGAAACAGGGAGGTGCAGGCCGGGGAGGGGGGAGGCGCGCTGCCCATGAGGGGCTGGCGCTCCCCTTGGATCCGGCCTGCCGCTGTAAGCGACGTTCCCCCCCCGCAGGGTACTTCGTAAAGCCAGCCTAGCGCTTCATGACGTCACTCCACAGCCTCCTGACGTCACAGCCCTCTCGCAGCGCCCGGTGGTCTCCCCATGCCACCCTACTACTGCCACGCTCAAGATGGCGCCGCGCACCACACAAGATGGCGTTCGCCACGCTCAAGATGGCACCGCCCATCCCCAGCGAGGCCCCGCCCCTTCCGGTGCCGGCCGGGAGCGCTTCCGACCGCCGCGATGTCGCCGAGCGTGGCCGAGCTGCTGCTGGAGCGGCTGGACCGGGCGGCGGCGGGGCCTGGCGGGGGCCTCTGCAGCCTGGAGGCGGCCGCCGCGCTCGGCCTCGACCACCAGACGCTCGTCGGGGCCGTCAAGAGCCTGCAGGCGCTGGGGGAGGTGGGAGCGGTGGGGCCGGTACCGGGGGCCGCCCCCCCCGCGCTGCCCTCGGTGCTGATCCCGGTCCCCCGCAGGTGATCGAGGCGGAGGCGCGGTCGGCGACGCGGTGGGAGCTGAGCCCCGAGGGGGCGGAGGCGCTGCGGGACGGCAGCCCCGAGGTGCGGCTCTTCCGCAGCCTCCCGGCCGAGGGGCTGCCCCAGAGCGACGCCATGGTGAGCACCGGGGGGGGGGGGGGGGGGGGGGTAACGGGACACCGGGGGGGACACCGGGTCGCTGAGCGCCGTCCCGTCCCCTGCAGAAGCTGCCCGGCGGCTCGGTGGGCTTCAGCAAGGCCATGGCCAACAAGTGGCTGCGCCTGGAGAAGGGGGCGCCCGGCGGCCCCCGCGTCTTTCGTGCTGTGAGTTACCCGGGGGGGGGGGGGATCCACCGGAACCGGGGGGGGAACGGGGACTCCTAGAGCTGAGGGGATGGAGGGGGTTCCTTGGAGCTGGGAGGGTCCCCAGGAGGACAGATGGGGATCACCTGGAGGGGAAGGGGTGGATCCCCCAGAACCGGGGGGGTCCCGGGGGGTCCACTGGCACCGGGGGGAACGGCAGGAGGTCCCCCAAAACTAGGAGGGTCCCGGTGGGGGGACGGGGGGGTCCCCTGGAACTGGGTGCGTCCCACGGGGTTCCCCTAGAGTTGAAGGGACCAAGGGGATCCCCCAGAACTGGGGGTGTCCTGAGGGAGGGGGTTCCCCGGAGCCAGGAGGGTCCCGGGGGTTTCCCCGGAACTCGGAGTGACCCGGGGGGGGGTGTCCCCTGGAGCACCCCGGGGGTCCTTATCGGGGCTGGGGCTGTCCCCAGCCCCAGGGGCAAACTGTCCCCCATTCCACCCCCCCATGACGCGTCCACCCTGGTCCCCGTGCCCCCCCCCCATCATCCCCCCCCTCCCCGCAGGTGCCGGAGGTGCAGGACAGGGTGCAGGAGAGCCTGCGGCGGGTGCAGCAGGGGGAGGCCGAGGGGCTGCCCGAACGTGAGCGCACCGAGCTCAAGAGGAGGAAGCTGCTGCTGGAAGTGTGAGGGGAGGGACAGGACACGGGGCAGGGGGGCAGGTTGAGGAGAACCCCCCTGACCCCCACCTGTGTCCCCCCCCAGCACCCTCAAATCCTACTGGATCCGCAAGGGCAGCGCCTTCAGCACAGCAGTGGCGCGGCAGGAGACGGAGCTGACGCCAGAGATGATCGCCACGTGAGTCCACAACCCCCTGACCTGGCCGTGACCCCCTGACCTTGACCTCCATGACCTCACCGTGACCCCCTGACCCTCAGGGGCTCCTGGCGGCAGCTCCCCTTCAAGCCCTACAACTTCTCAGCCCTGGGGCTACCACCGGCTTGCGGCCACCTCCACCCGCTGCTGAAGGTGCGCTCGCAGCTGCGCCAGATCTTCCTGGAGATGGGGTGAGTGGGGGGAGGCGGGGGGGGGGTGCACCGGGGGATCCCCCAAGCTGGGAAGGGGGGGACCTGACGCCGCAACCCCCAGGTTCACAGAGATGCCCACCGACAACTTCGTGGAGAGCTCCTTCTGGAATTTCGACGCCCTCTTCCAGCCCCAGCAGCACCCGGCCCGCGACCAGCACGACACCTTCTTTCTGCAGGGTGGGTGCTGGGGGCCGGGGGGTGGAAATGGGGACACCCCCCCCCCCAAACCCCACTGACCTATTCCATATCTGTTTTCCCCCTCCCCCAGATCCCGCCGAGGCCCCCGAGCTGCCCGCCGGCTACACGGCCAAGGTGAAGAAGGTCCACTCACAGGGAGGCTACGGCTCACAGGGGTGAGGACAGACCTGGGGGTGGACTGGGGGGCTGCGTCCCCCTCCCCCAGGCGGGGTCCCCCCTTCTGAGCCCCCCTTCCCAGGTACAAGTACGACTGGCGGCTGGAGGAGGCGAGGAAGAACCTGCTGCGCACCCACACCACGTCGGCCAGTGCCCGGGCACTCTACCGGCTGGCCCGCCAGGTGGGACGGGTCTAGGGGGGCACAGGAGGGTCTGGGGGCACCCCACCTGACCCCCTTCATCCTTTGCTACCCGCCCCCCCACGCAGGAGAAGTTCTCCCCGGTGAAATACTTCTCCATCGACCGGGTTTTCCGCAACGAGAGCCTGGATGCCACCCACTTGGCCGAATTCCACCAGGTGGAGGGGGTGGTGGCTGACCGCGGCCTCACCCTCGGCCACCTCATGGGCACCCTCCGGCAGTTCTTCAGCAAGCTGGGTATGGGGGGGCCACCGGGGAGGGGGCAGGGGGCTCCCCAGGGGCCCCCCTAACTCCTCCCTCTGTCCCCAGGCATCACCCAGCTGCGCTTCAAGCCGGCCTATAACCCCTACACCGAGCCCAGCATGGAGGTGTTCAGCTACCACGAGGGTAAGGGGGGCTCTGGGGCTCCGCACGCTCCCCCCCACCCGTGGAGCACGGGGGGTCTCAGGGGGTCTGCATGGGCCCCCAAGGAGCCCCAGGGTCTGCGTGTGCACCCACAGACTGTGGTGGGGACCCCACCGTCTCCATGTGGCCCCACAGAGCAGGGGGGAAATGAGGTGACTTTTTGGGCTGGCATCCAGTTTTGCTTCATTCTCTCCCCTGTGGTGTGGGGGGCTTTGAGGTGCCCTGGCAGGCTGGGGGGCTCTGGGGTGGTCGTATGGCATAGGGATCGTCCTACCCTCGCTCTCTCCCCTGGAGCAGGGGGGCTTTGGGGTGCCTCTGTGGGGTGGCCTGGTGAGGGAAGGCATCTCCAGGGTGCCCCAAGGTTGGGGCCCCCCCCTCACCCCCTGTGGGGTGAGGCCCATGCAACTCCCCCCCTTTAGGGCTGAAGAAGTGGGTGGAGGTGGGGAACTCAGGGGTCTTCCGCCCTGAGCTGCTGCTGCCCATGGGGCTGCCCGAGAACGTCTCCGTCATCGCCTGGGGGCTCTCGCTGGAGCGGTGAGTGAGGAGGGGGGAGAATGGCCGGAGGGGGTGTCCCTGGCATGGGAGCCATCCTTGCTGACACTCCCCCCCCCTTCCTGCGCCAGCCCCACCATGATCAAATACGGCATCAACAACATCCGCGAGCTGGTGGGGCACCGCATTAACCTGCAGATGGTCTACGACAGCCCGCTCTGCCGCCTGGACACCTAGGCCTCGGCCTTCCGGGGGGCCCCTCGATGGAGCCCTGGCCTGCGAGTTGGGGAGCCCTCAATAAAGCCCTGTTCTCCCGGGGGGAGGAGGCCTCGATAAAGCCCTGGCTCCTGTCTCCCAGGAGGAGGGGGACTCAATAAAGCCCCTTTGCCCAACCCGGAGCCTATGCCTGTGCTGGGGCGGGGACTGCGTGTGCGTGGGGGGGGGTGTTCACAGGGTGGGGGCCTCGTACAGGAGCTGCCCCCACGGACGCTCCAGCCCCAACTGTGGCTCCCCATGACCCCCGGGGCTGCCTCAGCCCGGCCCCCGCCCGTCAACCGCCCGGCCCCCGCCCGTCAACCGGCCTCCCCCCGCCCCGCCACAGGCCGCCCGGTCCGTGTCCCCCTCCTCGGTCCTACCGGCGCCATCGCGGCTCCGTCTCCTCAGCGCCCGGCCCGGCCCTTCCCGCCTTTTCCCGCGCCGCCTTTCATTGGCTGGACCCACCTTCCCTTCTCGCCCCAGGCGGGGGCCGATTGGCCGACGCGGCTGCCAGTCGCTTCCCCGCCTCCCGAGGTCCCGCCCACCGTGCTCCCCTCAGCGCCCTGAGGGGGCGGTGGCGGGGCCTGGGTCCCTCTCCCACCCCGCACCGGTCCCGGTCTCCTCCTCATCCCCCCGCACCGGTTCCCGGTCCCACAGCTGCTCCCCATCTCCCCAGTTCCCCCGGAGGGACCCCCCCTGGGGCTGGAGGTGCCAGGCGCAGCATAGACCCTGAGCCACTTGGGTGTCCGGCTACCCCCGGCCAAGCCCCAGCCCCCAGGGCCACAAGCCCTCAGGGTGGGCATGTCGCGAAAGCAGCACGATGTCCCCGAGGTGGAGGCGGCAGCAGGCGACAGCCCCTTCTTGGCAGGAGTGGGCAGGGACGAGCTCCCCAGCGAGAACCCCGACAGGTAACAGGTTTTCCACACTCTGTTGCCTCACAGTTTTGACCTAAATTGGAAGGGACCTTAAAGATCATCCAGGGACACCTTCCACCAGCCCAGGTTGCTCCAAGTCCTGTCCAACCTGGGCCTGAACCCCTCCAGGGATGGGGCAGCCACAGCTTCTCTGGGCAACCTGGGCCAGGGGCTCACCACCCTCATAGTGACGAATTTCTTCCTGATATCTCATCTAAATCTCCCCACTTTTGGTTTAAAACTGTTCCCCCTGTGCCATGGCTCCCCTCCCTGATCCAGAGCCCCTCCCCAGCTTTCCTGGATCCCATCTGGGGACTGGAAGGGGCTCTGAGGTGCCCCTGGAGCCTTCTCTTCTCCAGGGTGAACAGAGAAGAGTGTATAGGGAGTGACAACCCCACAGGCGGTGTGGAGAGGGGGTGACACATATCCATGGGGTGACACATATCCGTGGGCTGCCACGTTTGTTAGCAGGGATCCCCACATCTCCCAATTAACATCGCTGCCCGGGTCCCTGATGTGCGGGTCTTGTGTTTGTACCGAGGACGGAGGGTCTGCCAGTGGGCCCCCGGCCCGGCACAGAGGCGGCGCTGGACGGCCAGGCCTCCCGCTACTTTGCCTCGCTGGACGCCAGCGTCGGGGGCCTGCAGCAGCGCGCCCAGCAGCTGATCGACAGAGTGAACGACAGCCGAAAGGAGGATCACACCGTCATGAGCGGCTTCAGGGAGAGCCTGCTGCTGAAGGTGGGGGCCGCTGGCTCAGGAGGGGGGGAGTGGGTGTGAGGAGCCCCTGGCCCACGCAAGCCCCTTGCTGCTGTGTGGCCATGCGGTCTCTGCTTGAGGCATTTAATTGCATTATTCCGCCCGAATTAGCGGCAGGCTGGGCAGGGGGATGGAAGGGGGGCAGTGAGACAAGGTGCCGCGGGGAGGGAGTGTGTTGCGAGCAGCCGCCGGCGTCAGCTGCAGAGCCTGGTGTGCCGGATGCACCGGCGCCCGCTGCCATGGCGAGGGTAGCGCCCGCAGCCCCTTTGGGGGTGGCTGCAGCTGCCTCCAGCCCCGCTGTGGGGAGCAGAGGGTACTCCTGTCCCCACACAGCCGCTGGCTGCCCTTGGTGTCCTCGCACGGCTGCGTGCTGCGCCGGACTTTGCTCCCACCGGCGTCCCCACAGCCAGGGGGGCAGGAGTGGGGGGGTCCCGCAGGCCCAGGCGCAGATGGCAGCCCGGCCTCAGCAGCTGCGGCCCACAGTGACCCGGCACTCGGTGGCTACCGCGGCCGGTGCTCTGGCTACCGTGGGCGCAGCTGGCAGTGGCAGCGGCCAAGTCAAGCCAGGCCGGGAGCTGTGCCAGCCCGGGCAGCCACAGCTGCCACCCCGCCTCCGGGGATGGCAGCCGGGTGCTGGCCGTGCCAGCAGCGCTGCCTGCCCCTGTGCCCCAGCAAGAACTGTTTCTCCCCCCCTATTTTTCCGCCGCATCGCGGCAGGTCTCAGGGCTGGCGGAGCAGCTGGAGGAGCGGCTCTTCCACCTCTACGGCCTCCACAATGAGCTGATCCAGGAGCGGCTGCAGGAGCTGGCAGAGGTGATGGAGCGAGTGGGGCAGGCTGAGGCCGAGCTCCAGCAGGTCTGCCGCACCGTGGAGGCGGCCTACCGAGACCTCTGCTTGCAGCCCGAGACCTGATACGGGCCCCAAATCTGCAGGGATCCCCCGAAAACTCGCAGGAGCCCCCCTGGCCCTGTGGCAGCCCGCTGTTCCCACGAGTGGGACGTGCGTCACCTGCTGCTGCTGCTGTTCTGAGGTGGCTGTGAGCAGGAAAGGGGGATTTTGGCCCAAAAGGGCTTTTCCGTTGCTGTTGATGTTTGGATTTATCATGAATAAAAAGAGCAAAAAAGCCCCAAAGGCTGAATCTGGAGGGGTCTGCCGAGGTTCCGCCGCCCACCCACCGGGGCAAACCGCACCACGCACCACACGTGCTGATGCAGGGCCCCCTCCCAGTGGCAGCTTAATTAATGCTGATGAACAGAGACCGGCGCGGGGTGGCTTTTCCACCTTTTATAGGCGAGTGGCTGCGAAGACGGCAAAGGCAGCAGGGCAGTTCACTGGCCAAAAGGCTCCGCGGTGGCAAAGCCCGGCACAAAGGGGGCTGCCCGGTCCCACCGGTGACACCGAGTCCTGTCAGTGACAGCGGGTTCGTTCGGTGATACCTTGTCCTGTTGGTGACACTGTGTCTGGTTGGTGATACGCGTCCCATTGGTAACGTGGGATCCAGTCGGTGATATGGGTCCGATTGGTGACAGCTGATTCCGTCGGTGACACAGGTCCAGTCTATGGATGCGTCTCCCACGGGTGACGTCCTGGCCACAGTGGTGGCACAAGGCCTGTCATACCGCAGAGCGTTGCAGCCACGTGCCGCTGCTGTGGTGCCAGATGCCGTCCCCATCCCGGTTATCCCCGCGGTGCTGGCGGCTTGCTGGGGGCGAAGGCCTGGATGCCAGTGATGGCTCGTCCCAGGATGAGCGCGTGGATGTCGTGGGTGCCTGCGGGCAAGGGAGCGGCCAGGTGGCACCGTTGCCAGCAGGACCCTCCGTGTGTGTCCCCCCCCCGGCACGGTGGTACCTTCGTAGGTGTTGACAGCCTCCAGGTTCATGAGGTGCCGGATGACGTGGTACTCGTCGCACACCCCGTTCCCCCCCAGCATGTCCCGCGCCTCCCGGGCGATGGCCAGCGCCTTCCCGCATGAGTTGCGCTTCAGCATCGACACCATCTCGGGGGCCGCCCTGGGGGGGGGACGGGGGAGATGCTGTCATCCACCCCCATCCCCGACACCCCCTTTCCCTGCGGGCCCCTCACGGCGGCACCCACCTGCCCTCATCCTTGAGGCGGCCGAGGCGCAGGCAGGCCTGCAGCCCCAGGGCGATCTCTGTCACCATGTCGGCCAGCTTCTTCTGCACCAGCTGGTTGCGTGCCAGCGGACCCCCAAACTGGTTCCTGTGGTGGAAAGTAGGGTGGTGGTGGGGCTGGGGGGGGTCTGGTGGGACCCCCCCAAGCACCCCCTGGCGTTACCTGTCAAGGACGTATTGCCGTGCCGTCTCCAGGCAGGTCTCAGCGGCGCCCAGCGCGCCCCAGGCGATGCCGTAGCGTGCATGGTTCAGGCAGCCGAAGGGTCCCTGGGGTGAGCAGGTGTCACTGGGACCCCCCATCCCACGGCAGGACCCCCCCAAAAACCCCAGTGTCCCTGCCTCTTACCGCCAGGCCCTCGGCGTGGGGCAGCAGGTTCTCCTCTGGCACCTCCACATCCTCCATCACGATCATGCCAGTGGCGGAGGCGCGGAGCGAGAATTTGCCCTCGATTTTGGGGGTGCTGAGGCCGGGGGTCCCTCGCTCCAGCAGGAATCCCCGCACCTTCCCGTCCCCCTCACACACTGCCCACACCAGGCACAGGTCGGCCGCCGGCGCGTTGGTGATCCTGGGCAGGGTGTTGGGGGTTCAAGGGGGGGTCTGGGGCTGTCGGGGGGGTCCCCATCACCCCCTCCGCCCCAGGGCTCACCAGGTCTTGGAGCCCCGCAGCGTGTAGGTCTTCGCGCCGGGGTTGTACCGTGCCCGTGTCTCCATGCGCCCCGGGTCGCTCCCGTGGTTGGGCTCCGTCAGACCGAAGCACCCCAGCATCTCCCCCCGTGCTGGGGTGGGGTGTGTGTCAGGGGGAGCATGGGACCCCCACGGCTCCCCCATCCTGCCCCAACAGACTCCCCCGAACACGCCTCCTGCCCTACAGACCATCCCCTCCTGCCCCATGGCCCCCAACTTGTCCCACAGATGCCCCTCCTGCCCCACAGGCCCCCACTCACCCCACAGATGCCCCTCCCTCCCATCCCACAGACCCCCCCTCCTGCCCCATGGCCTCCCACTTGTCCCACAGACCCCCCTCCTGCCCCACAGACCCCCCCTTCCTGCCCCACAGATGCCGAGAGATCCCCTCTCCTGCCCCAGTATCCACCCCCTTCTGCCCACAGCCTCCCCCCGCCCGGTGCGGGTCTCACCCAGGGGGGGCAGGAAGCGGTCCCGCTGGGCGGGGGTCCCGTAGGCCATGATGGGGTGCATGACGAGGGAGGACTGGACGCTCAGCACCGACCGGTAGCTGCTGTCCACCTGCTCCAGCTCCCGCGCCACCAGCCCGTAGCCCACCGAGGTGGTGCCCGCACAGCCGTACCCTAGGGACAGTCACAGCCCACGGAGACCCCCGAGAACCCCCCAGTGTACCCTGGAGACAGTCACAGCCCACGGAGACCCCCGAGACCCCCCCAGTGTACCCTGGGGACAGTCACACCCCACGGAGACCCCCGAGACCCCCCCAGTGTACCCTGGGGACAGTCACACCCCACGGAGACCCCCGAGAACCCCCCAGTGTACCCTGGGGACAGTCACACCCCACCGAGACCCCCGAGAACCCTCCAGTGTACCCTGGGGACAGTCACACCCCACGGAGACCCCCAGGATCCCCCAGTGTACCCTGGGGACAGTCACACCCCACGGAGACCCCTGGCCCCCCCACCCCCGGGAATCCCAGCCCTGCTCCCTCTGCCCGGCCCCCCCCCAGGAACGACCCCCTACCCCCATGAGAGGACATTGCCCCCCTAAACACCCCCAAGTAGGACCACCAGCCTCCCCAGCCCCTCCAAACCCTCTCCTCACCCCTAGGGGCCCCCTCCCCAAAACGCCCCTTGTAGCCCCCCCCCGCTTCCCCAGCTCCCTTACTGGGACCCCAACTCACCTTTGATGGTGGGGCCCAGCACCCCCAGCGCTCCCATCTCCGACACGATCTCCCGGTCAAAGACTGAGGAAGGTGGCAAGGGGGGGGAATTAAGGTGGGGACCCCCCCCACAGAAGTGGGGCTGGGGGGCTTCCCACCACCCCTGGGTGGGCGCCCCTACTGGGCCCTGGGTGGCCAAAGGTGGGGACAGGGGTGGTGTTGAAGGGATGGGGGGGTGCTGGGGGGACATGGGGGGGGCCGCGGGGGTTATGGGGGGGGTGAAGGCGGGGGGGGTCCGTACCCTCATGTCGGTTGGCGTGCAGGACGCGGGGCAGCAGCCGCTCCCGGCAGTACTTGCGCATGGTGTCTCGCAGTAGCCGCTCCTCGGGGGCCAGTAGCCCCTCCAGCCCCAGCGGGTCCCGCCAGTCGAAGGCTTTTGTGGGGGGGGTGGCAACATCAAGGAGGGGGGCACACAGGGGTGTGGGTCAACACCAGCCGCACATAAGTGCCCCCCACCCTCAAAGCAGCGGTCGGGACGGGGGTGGGGGGGGGGTGTATCGGCGCTCTGTCGCAACTCACCCGGCGGGGGGGGGGCCGAGCCCCCCCAGCGGACGCCGCTCCGGAGGGGGCGTAGCAGCGGGGTGGCCAGGCGCAGCGCCATGGGGGTCTGGGAGGGGGGGACACGACACACACGACTGATCCAGGGACCCCCAACTGCCCCCAGGGACCCCCCACCACTCCCCCAGGGACCCTCCGACTAACCACCCCCCCCCCAGACCCCCCAACTCCCCCCCCTAGACCCTAAACTCCTAAACTGTCCCCCCCCCCAGAATCTCAACTCCCCCCCCAGACCCTAAACTACCCCCCCCAGACCCCCAACTCCACTTCAGGACCCTAAGCTACCCCCTACCCCCCCCCCCCCGACCCCAAATTTCCCCCCGGACCCTAAATTACCCCCCGCAAAGACGCCCAGCTACCCCCGCCCCCGGGACCCACAACCACTCCCCCCGAGATCCCTTAACTACCCCCAGGGACCCCCAACTGCCCCCTCCCGGCCCCCCCCCGTGGCCCAGCCCTCCCCCAAGTCCGCCCCCTACTGCCCCCGCCCCCCGGCTGACCCCGACCCCCGCAACGGCCGCCGACCCCCCCCCCCAGACCCCCCCCCCCGCCCCGCACCGTGCGAGCTCGGCGGCGGCGAACGGGCCCGGAGGCGCCCTCGGCCGTGACGTCACAGGGGGTGTGGCGGGGGGGCGCGACGAGGGGCGTGACGTTAACCCGCGCGTGCCCGGGCTCCGTGCGGGGAGGGGGGGGCGCTCAGAGCTGCGGGACCCCTCAAACCACCGCCCGGACGTACCTTGGGGGCTGGGGGGGGCTCGGGGGGGTCCCCGCGGCGCGATGTCCCCCCCCCGGTCCCCAGGGAGGCGCGGGGCGGGGGTCGGTGCTGTACAGGCTTTATTGGTCCCCGGGGCCCCCCCGGCCCCCCCGGCCCGGGAGGGGGCGTTTGCATAGCGAGAAGGGGGGGGCGGTGGGTGATGATGATGTCACACGGGGCGGGGAGGGGTTTTGGTGATGTCACCTGCTCGGCCGGCCCTTGCAGTGATGTCAGCTCCTGGCGCGTGTGACATCACCGTGTGGCCTGGGGGGGTGCATCGGCCCCGCTCCGTGACCTCGCGGCGGTGACATCACTGCCCCCGCCCCCCTGTCACCACGGCTGTGACGTCACCATTGCCATGCCTCCCGTTACATCGCAACTGTGACATCACCATTCCCACGGCTCCCGTTACATCAGAGCTGTGACATCACCATTACCATGCCTCCCGTTACATCAGAGCTGTGATGTCACTGTTCCCACGCCTCCCATTACATCACAGCTGTGACATCACCACCACCGCACCATCAGCGTCACCATAAAGGTGACATCGTCGATTCCGCGCTGCCGCCACCGCTGCTGTGATGTCACGGCTCCACCGCTGCCAGCTGTGACGTCACCCTCCCTCCCCAACGGCCACCGCCTCTCTGACGTCACCATTCCCCCTCCCCGAGTGACATCAGAGCTCTGCCTCCCCCCCCCCCGCCCGCCTGTGACATCGCCGCTGTGACATCAGTGCGGTGAGAACCAGGGGCAAGCAGGACACTGGGAGTGGGGGGCTGCCGGGCCGATGACATCACACCGGGGGGGCGGGGGGGGGGGGGCTGTCACAGTATTAACCCTTTGTGTATGGGGGGGGCCCCGCATGCCTGGGGGCCGCCCCTATTTACAGCCACGGGGGGGGGGGGGGGTGTCTCAGCGCCCTGGGGGGGGGGGCAGTGCGGGGGGTCCCCATGGCCCCATCCCCCTCCCCGGGGGCCGCCCCGGGCCCCACCACCACGATGGGCACCGGGGGGCCCCCCCCACGCCGGGCCTGCTCGTGCTCCTGCACCGGGCTCAGCGCTTTGGGGGGGCCCCCCACCGGCTGGGGGGGGACGGCAGCGGCCTCGTTGGCGGAGGGGCCTCCCAGCAGCAGCGGCAGCTCCTGGCGGCCCAGGCGGCGGGCAGGGGGGGGGCGGCGGCGGTGGGGGGGTCCCCTCGGCCGGGCTCTCCCCATCCCACTCGGCCAAGCTCTGCAGCGGCGGCTCGGCCGGGAAGTCCTTGCGGGGGGGGTCCAGCCCCAACTTGCGGGGCGTCCCCCCCGTTACCACCCCGGAACCTTTCTCGGGGGGTCCCCGCCGAGCCAGGCGGGGGGATTCGGCCGCCTTGGGGTGCAGCTTGGCGGGGAAAGCGGGGGGCGAGGCGGCGGGGGGCGAGGGGGGTGTGGGCCAGGGGGGGAGAGGGGGATGCTGCCGGCCGATTTGCAGCGGGCCGCCCGGTACTGACGCTGCAGCTTCGGGGACAGGCCCTGCAGGGAGCTGGGACGCAGGTGGGGCCCGGCCGGGGCCGGTGACGGGGGAGCGCTGGAGCCCGGGGAGCTGCTGGGGGGGGAGGCACCTGCGGAGGGTCCGGGTCAGGGATGGGGAGGGGTTTCCCACCTCTCCCCGTCCCCAACCTTGGCCCACCAGGGCCCTACCGGGCCCTGGTGGGCCAAGGTTGGGGACGGGTCGGGTGTTCAAGGGGGTTTTGGGGGGCAAATGGGTGGCCCCGTGTGCCCGCTGCGGCTCCGCCCCACCGCCCCGCCCCCGCCCCTTGGCCCCGCCCACCCGGATCCCATTGGCCCGGCTCCCACCTCGCCCCCTTCCACGGCCCCGCCCGCTCTGTCCCCACCCACCCGTCAACCCCCCCCAGGGCCCCGCCCTCCCTGTTCCCATTGGCCTGATCCCGCCCCGCCCTTGTGCCGTGGCCCCGCCCACCCGTTCCCATAGGCCCGCCCCTGCACCGGGACCCCGCCTCGTCCCCAGGGCCCCGCCCGCCCGTCGTCATTGGCTGCGCCCATCCCGTTCCCAGGGCCCTGCCCAGCCATTGGCCCGGCCCTCCCCGCCCCTGCGCCGCGGCCCCGCCCCGTCGCCATCGCCCCGCCCCCCCCGCCCCGTTGCCACGGCGGCGCCTCCTACCCGCCTCGGCGGCGCGCGGCGGGAGGGCGGGGTCCCGTGCGCGCGCGTGGGTGGGGGAGGCGGGGAGGCTGTCGGAGGAGGAGAGCGAGCGGCTCAGTGACGTCAGCGAGCGGCTCGTGTGCAGCAGCGAGGCCTGGCGCGCCAGGTGCCGGAAGAGGGCGCTGCGCCGCCTGGCGGACGGGAGGACCCTCAGCGCCGCCGCCGCCGCCGGGACGCGCCCCAAACCCCGCCCCCGGAGCCGACCCCGCCCCCTCGGCCCGCCCCCGCGCCCCCCCGCTCACCCCCAGTCCCTCCCAGTTCCCCGCAGCTGCCCCGATTCCCCAGTTCGCCCCATTTCCCCCCCGTCCCCCCGATTTCCCCCCCGGCCCCCACCTCTCGTGGCCGCCGCCCCCCCGCCGGTTCCTCCGCGCCATCTTCCCACGGGCGCCGCGGCGCCGGGCGGGGCCCAGCCGGATCGAGGTGTTTTCCAACGGCGTCGTCGTCACCAGCACCTTTGTCCCGCTCTGGGGCGCGGGGTGTCACCGCCACGCCCTGCCACGCCCCACCCCGCCCCGCCCTGCCACACCGCACCCCCCCGCCACACCCTGCCACGCCCTGCCACACCGCACCCCCCCTCCCTGCCACACCCTGCCACGCCCTGCCACACCGCACCCCCCCTCCCTGCCACACCCTGCCACGCCCTGCCACACCGCACCCCCCCCTCCCTGCCACACCCTGCCACGCCCTGCCACACCGCACCCCCCCCGCCACACCCTGCCACGCCCTGCCACACCGCACCCCCCTCCCTGCCACACCCTGCCACGCCCTGCCACACCGCACCCCCCCTCCCTGCCACACCCTGCCACGCCCTGCCATGCCCCTGCCACACTGCAACCCCCTCCCCGCCACACCCTGCCACGCCCTGCCACACCGCACCCCCCCTCCCTGCCACACCCTGCCACGCCCTGCCACACCGCACCCCCCTCCCTGCCACACCCTGCCACGCCCTGCCACACCGCACCCCCCCTCCCTGCCACACCCTGCCACGCCCTGCCACACCGCACCCCCCCTCCCTGCCACACCCTGCCACGCCCTGCCACACCGCACCCCCCCTCCCTGCCACACCCTGCCACGCCCTGCCACACCGCACCCCCCCTCCCTGCCACACCCTGCCACGCCCTGCCACACCGCACCCCCCCTCCCTGCCACACCCTGCCACGCCCTGCCATGCCCCTGCCACACTGCAACCCCCTCCCCGCCACACCCTGCCACGCCCTGCCACACCGCACCCCCCCTCCCTGCCACACCCTGCCACGCCCTGCCACACCGCACCCCCCTCCCTGCCACACCCTGCCACGCCCTGCCACACCGCACCCCCCCTCCCTGCCACACCCTGCCACGCCCTGCCACACCGCACCCCCCGCCACACCCTGCCACGCCCTGCCACACCGTACCCCCCTCCCTGCCACACCCTGCCACACCCTGCCACACCGCACCCCCCGCCACACCCTGCCACGCCCTGCCACACCGTACCCCCCCTCCCTGCCACACCCTGCCACACCCTGCCACACCGCACCCCCCCTCCCTGCCACACCCTGCCACGCCCTGCCACGCCCCTGCCACACTGCAACCCCCTCCCTGCCACACCCTGCCACGCCCTGCCACGACCCGGAACCACACTGTGACCCCCCCCGTGACCCTGCCATGACCTATGACCCCCCCATGACCCCACTGTGACCCCCTGGCAGCCCTATGACCTGGCCGTGACCCCACCGCAACCTCCCACCCCTGTGACCTTTACAGCATGTGACCCCCGTGACCTTCTGCCCTGTGACCCTGTGACCCCGTGACGACCCCGTGACCTCCCATGACCCCCCGCCCTGTGACCCCCCGGTCCTGTGACCTCTCCATGACCTCCCGTGACCCCCACGAGACCGTGACCCCCCCCCGGTGACCCTCCGCCCTGTGACCCCCCCTGACCCCCCCGTGACCCCTGACCTTGAGGATGAGCTCGACGACCTCGGTGTGCACCAGCCCGTGGACGGGCTCCCCGTTGACGTGGGTGATGAGGTCACCGGCGCAAAGCCCCGCCTCCTGCGCTGGGCCCCCCTCCTCCACGTGCTGCGCCCCCCCCCCCACGCCGTTACCCACAATGCACTGGGGCCGCGTGTCCCCAGCGTCCCCCCCGAGACCCCCAGGTACGCCCCCATGTCCCCCCGATGTCCTCAGTATCCCCCCATGTCCCCCCGATGTCCCCCCCCCATGTCCTCAGTGTCCCACCATCCTCCCTACATCTCCTCCAATGTCCCCCCCATGTCCCAAACATCCCCCCCGTGTCCCAAATGACCCCTCACGTACCCCCCCATGTCCCCAATGTGTCCCCCCCCGACCTCCCCTTGGTGTCCCCAACGTCCCACAAGCCCTGATGTCCCCAATACCCCCCCGCGTCCCCACCATGTCCCCAGTGTCATGTGTGTCCGCCCTTCCCCCCACCACGTCCCCATCCCACCGCCCTCCCCCATGTCCCCAACCCCCCCCCCCCCCCCAGTGTCCCCCCCGATGTCCCCCCCCGGCCCCCCTGACCCAGACGACGTGGTGGACGCTGTAGACGTCGCTGTCGCCCAGGTAGACGCGGATGGCGCGGAGGGTGAAGCCGAACTTCTTGCCGGGGCGGGGGATGGCGATGGGGGAGCGGGGGGGGGCGGCCACCGCCGGGGCCAGCTCCCGCCCGGGGGACGAGTCGCGGGAGGACGGGTCCGACGAGAGCGACCGCGGCGACATGGGGCTGCCCAGGGGCGAGGAGCCGGGCGCCTCCCCTGCGCCCCCCCCGATGGCACCCCCCCCTCAGAACCCGGACCCCCCGCTGCCCCCCACCCTGGGGGCCCACCGCCGCCCCCGGGGGTCCAGACCCCCACTACCCAGGGACCCCCACGCACCCCCCCGGGGGACCCCTACCCCGGGGACCGGGGGTCCCACCACCCCCCCGGGGGACCCACCGGCACCCCCAGGGGTCCACCCCCCCAGGGACACCCACCCTGGGGACCGGGCGCCCCACCACCCCCCCGGGGACATGGGCACCCCCCCACCCCCAGGGGGACCCGGGTGACCAGGGGACCCCCACCCCCCCCCACCATCCTTAGGGATCCACAGCACCCACGGGGACCCGGGGACCCCCCCCCTCCAGCCCCCCCAGGGGGACCCAGGTGTCCGGGAGACCCCCACCACCTTTGGGGACCCAGGGGGACCCAGGCACCCAGGGGCACCCCCCCACTCACCCCCCCCAGGGGCACCCGGGTGACCAGGGACCCCCCACCCTCGGGACCCAGGTGTCCAGGACCCCCCCCAGGGGGGGTGAGGGGGGCCCCAAGGGGATGTTGGGGTGCTGGGGGGGGGGGGGGGAATTGGTGTCCCGGGGGGGTGACACCCACCGCTGGGGATGATGACGGAGAGGGCGGTGGCCGACGCCGACTTGGTGACCTTCCCGGGGCCGCGGGGGCTGCGCTTGTCACCCCCCCCTTCGGGGGCCACCCCCGGGTGCCGCGGGCGCCGCAGACCCCCCAGCTCGGCCCGGGGGGGTGGCAGGTCCCCGGCCCGGGGTGCTCTGTCCCCTAGGGGAGGGGGGGGGCGCGGATAGTGAGGACCCCGGCGTCCGGGACCCCCCCCTCCAAGGGACCCAGGGCTCCGGGACCCCCCCAAAGGACCCCGGCGTCTGGGACCGACCTGGCTCCTCGCTGGGTCCATCCGTGGGTCCATCGCGGGGGGGGACCCCGTTGCGGGGGGGCGTCCTCTCCTCGGGGGGGGGCCCGGGGCGCCCCGGTTCCAGCAGGGCCGAGAAGCGGCGACGGGCGCCCGGAGGGGGGCTGCCCTCGCCCTCGGGGGGGGCTCCCTCGGCTGCCGGCGGCCGCTTCCTGCCATTTTGGGGGCGGGGGGGGGGGGGGGGGTGTCTGACCGCGGCTCCCCCCCCCCCATCACCCCCTCCAGCGGACCCAGGTGTCCCGTCAGACCCCAGGGACCCAGGTGTGACACCCCCAGGGGTCCCAGGTGTTTGGGGGGGGCCTGACCACTGCACCCCCCCCCAATCACCCGCTCTAGGACACCCGAGCACCCAGGCAGACCCCAGGCGTTGCCCCCCCCCCCCCCCCCCCCCCAGGGGACACCCGTGTGCCCCCCCAAGGGACCCAGGTGTGACCCCCCCCCGGGGATCCAGGTATGACTCCCCCAGGGGTCCCAGGCATTGTCCCCCCGTGGACTGAGGTGTGACCCCCCCCCGCCATGTGTAACCCCCCCGGACTCAGGTGTGACACCCCCCCCCCCCCGGGGATTCAGGCCTTGCCCCCCCCCCAGGGACCCATGTGTGCCCCCCCGTGCCCCGCGGCGGTGAGGGGGGGTCTCACAGCTCGGGGGACGCCGTGCGCCAGCCGCGGCTCAGCCCCTCGCGTCGCCCCTCGTCCCGCGGCCGCCCCTTGGGCCCCTTCGGCTCCGGCTGCGGGAGCTGCTCCAGGCTGCTGTACACCTGCGGGCACCGGGCGGGGGGGCGCGGGGGGGGGCCGCGCGCGTGAGCGCACGGCGGGCACGCGGGGGATCGCGCGGGTGCAACGGCACGAGGGTTTGCACACCCGTGGTCGCGCGGGGGCGGCGCACGAGGGTCGCACGAGGGTTTGCACGTGCGTGATCGCACGGGGGCATCACACGTGTGGGTGCACGAGGGTCGCACGAGGGTTGCACGAGGGTCTGGGCACGTGGGGTCGCACGGGGAAGGCGCATGAGGGTCGCACGAGGGTCGCACGAGGGTCGCACACGTGTGTTTGCACGGGGGCATCACGCGTGTGGGTGCACGAGGGTCGCACAAGGGTCGCACGAGGGTCTGGGCACGTGGGGTCACACGGGGGAGGCGCATGAGGGTCGCACGAGGGTCGCACAGGTGTGTTTGCACGGGGACGGCGCACGAGGGTCGCACGAGGGTTTGCACACGCGTGATCGCACGGGGATGGCACATGTGTGGGCACACGAGGGTCGCACGAGGGTCCGGGCACGTGTGGTCGCACGGGGGAGGTGCACGAGGGTCACACGAGGGTTTGCACACACGTGATTGCACGGGGGCGTCACGCATGTGGTCACACGAGGGTCCGGGCACGTGTGGTCGCATCAGGGTCTCGGCGCACGCGAGGGCCGTACGGGGGTCTGCGCGCGTGCGTGCGACCGCACGAGGGTTCGGACACGCGCGATCGCAGGGGGGTCACACGGGTTTTTGCACACGTGTGACCCCCACGGGGTTTTTCACAAGTGTGAGCGCACGAGGGGCCGGGGGGGGGGGGGGGTGTCGGACACGTGCGATGGCACGAGGGTTTGGCCACGTGTGATCACACGGGGGTTTTCATGGGGGGGGTGTCGCACGAGGGTTTGCACGAGGGGCCTGCGCGTCCCCGTGTCCCCACGTGTCCCCCCCCCCGCCTTGTGGACCCCCCACGGACCCCCCCCGTGCCCCCACCTTGCTGAATCGGGGGGAGCAGGACGAGAACTGCCGGATCTCCACGGGCTCGTCCTCCGTCGTGTCCTCGTCCTCGTAGGGGGTGACGTGGGGGTACCGGTCCGAGCGCGCTGCGGGGGGGGGGGGGGGTCCCATAGGGTCACCCCGGGGGGGGGGGCCTGGGGGTGAGGGACCCATAGAGGGGCCCATGGGGGGATTCTTGGCGGGGGGGGGGGGGGGGGGTGTCCCATGATGGGGGGGTGGGGGTTGAAGGTCCCCTTGGAGGGGCTGGAAGCCCTGGGCGGGGGGGGGGGGAAGGGGGGACCAAGGGGGTGTCCCCCGGGAGGGGTTGTGGGGTGGTCCCAGGGTTGGGGTCCCAAGGTTGGGGTCTTGGGGGGGGGTCCCAAGAGGACCCAAGGGAGTCCTTGGAGGGTCCCAGGGGAGTCCTGGGGGGGGGGGGTCCCAAAAGAATCCCAGGGTTGGGGTCCCGGGGGGGGGGGTCTCAGGGTGTCAAGGGAGGGTGATCGCACCCAGTGGGTGGGTCCCGAGGGGTCCCGGGGGGGTCACAGGGTGGGGATCCCGGGGGGTTCCCAGGGTTGGGGTCCTGGGGGGGGGTCCCGAGGGGTCCCAAGGGGGTCCTGGGGGGGTCGCAGGGTGGGGGGGTCCCAGCGTTGGGATCCTGAGAGAGTCCTAGGGGGGTCCTGGAGGGTCCCAAGTGGTCCCGGGGGGGTCACAGGGTGGGGATCCCGGGGGGTTCCCAGGGTTGGGGTCCTGGGGGGATCCCGGAGGGGAGTCACAGAGTGGGGGTCCCAGGGTCGGGGTCCTGGTGGAGTCCTGGGGGTGTTCTTGAGGGCTCCCAAGGGGGTCCTGGGGGGGTCGCAGGGTGGGGGGTCCCAGCGTTGGGATCCTGGGATAGTCCTAGGGGGGGTCCTGGAGGGTCCCGAGTGGTCCCGGGGGGGTCAGTCACAGGGTGGGGATCCCGGGGGGTTCCCAGGGTTGGGGTCCCGGGGGGGTCCCTGTGGGGTCGCGGGGGGGTGGCGGGGGGGGGGGTCCCTCACTGTCGAAGTAGCTGGTGTCCTCCTCGGACTCCAGGTGCGGCACGAACTCGGCTTTTTGCCGCAGGAGCCCCGTCCAGTCCAGCGCCGCGAAGAAGCCGTGGGCCTTCACCTCCTGCGCCCCCCCTGGGGACAGGGACGGGGTCAGCGGGGTCGGGGGTGGGGGGGGGGGTGGGGGGAGCCGGGGGGGGGGTCCTGGGGGTCTCACCGGCCCCGAGGCGCCGCAGGGGGTCGGGCTGCAGGAGGCAGGAGATGAGGTGCTGGGCGTCGGGGGGCAGCGCCTCGTCCCCCTCCGGCCACAGGATCTCGTCTGTCGCGGGGGGGGGGGGACACACCGGCGGGGGGACACACGGGGGGACGCACGTGAGCGCGGGGTCATGGCTGCCGGCCCCCGTCTTGTCCCCACGTCCCCGTGCCCGTCACGGTACCAGGGGTGACCCGTCCCCGTGTCCCCGTCCCGGGGTACCCGAGGTGACCCGCTCCCCCCACCGTGTCCCTGTGTCCCCCCACGTCCCCGTGTCCCCCCGCGTCCCCGTACCCGAGGCGTCCTGCTCTGTGTCCCCTTGTGTCCCTCCCTTGTCCCCATCCCTGTGTCCCCATGTCCCCCCCATACCCAAAATGACCCTCCCCATGTCCCCATGTCCCCCCCCCGTACTAAACATGACCCGCCCTGTGTCCCCGTGTCCCCATGCATCCCCCCCATGTGTCCCCCCGTGTGTCCCCCCGTATCCGAGACGACCCCCCCCATGTCCTCATGTCCCCCTGTCCCCATGTCCCCCTGGTACCTGAGATGACCCACCCTGTGTCCCCATGTCCCCCCACGTCCCCATGTGCCTCCTGTACCCGAGGTGACCTGCCCTGTGTCCCCATGTCCCCCCATGTCCCCCCCCATACCCGAGACGACCTGCCCTGTGTCCCCATGTCCCCCCATTTCCCCATGTCCCCCCATACCCGAGATGACCCGCCCCATGTCCCCATGTCCCCCCACGTCCCCCTGTGTCCCCCCATACCCGAGATGACCTGGACCCGCCCCGTGTCCCCATGTCCCCCCGTGTCCCCCCCTGTACCCGAGACGACCTGCCCTGTGTCCCCATGTCCCCCCACGTCCCCATGTCCCCCCATACCTGCAATGACCCGCCCCGTGTCCCCATGTCCCCCCATGTCCCTGTGTCCCCCCATACCCGAGTTGACCCGGACCCGCCCCGTGTCCCCATGTCCCCCCGTGTCCCCCCCTGTACCCGCCCCGTGTCCCCCCCCCCGTACCCGAGATGACCTGCCCGAAGAGCTCCTCGGGGGTGTCCCCGAAGAAGGGGACGCAGCCCACCAGGAACTCGTAGAGGACGATGCCCATGGCCCACCAGTCCACGGGCTTCCCGTAGCCCTGCCGCAGGATCACCTCGGGCGCGATGTACTCGGGGGTCCCGCACACCTGCGGGGGGGGGGGAAAAGTCGGCGGCGGGGATGGGGGGGGGATGAGGCGGGGGGGGGGGGGACGGACACCCCACCTGCTTGTCGCGGAACTCGCGGGCGTCCTTCTCCATGTGGCCCTCGTAGAGGTTGGTGGTGAGGCTCATCAGCCCCATCTTGGACAGCCCGAAGTCCGTCAGCTTCACGTGGCCCAGGGAGGTGATCAGCAGGCTGGGGGGGGGACGGGGGGGACACACACGGGGACACAGGCGTCCGGGGTGGGGGGGGACACACTCAGGATCCAGCATCCCCCCCCCCCCCCCCAACCCCCCGACTCCCCGGTCCGGACCCCCCCCCATCCCACCCCAGGGACCCCAGTGTCTGGTGGGGACCCAGGTGTCTGACGTGTGCCCCCCCCTCCATGGCACGACCTCCCCCACCCCAGGTGTCCGGTGACGACCCCCCCCCGCCCCAACTCCACACCGACCCCCCCCCAACCCAACTCCGGGGACCCCGGCATCCATCGCTCCCCCCCGCCCCAGACACCCCCCCCCCCCATCCCACCCCGGGGTCTCAGGCATCCGGCATCCTGTCCCCCCCCCGCCCCCGCCACCGCCAGCCCAAGTCCCCCCACCCCACCCTGGGGACCCACGCGTCCAGTGACACCCCCCCCCACCCCAGATCCACGTCCCCCCCATCCCAGAACCTCCCCCCGCCCCATCCCACACGGGGGACCCCGGCATCCGGAGGGGACCCAGGCATCCGGGACCCAGAGGTTCGGCGTGTCCCCCCCCCGGCCTGGGGATCCCCCCCCCCCCCCCCAAGTCCCCAGGACCCCCCCCCGCACTTGTCGGGCTTGAGGTCGCGGTGGACGATGCCGTAGTTGTGCAGATACTCGAGGGCCAGCACGGTCTCGGCGAAGTAAAGCCGGGCCAGTTCCAGCGGCAGCGCCCCGATGTGCTTCAGCAGCGTGGCACAGTCCCCGCCTGGGGGGGACACCGGGGGGGGGACACCGGGGGGGGGACACCGGGGAGGGGGGGACACAGAGGGGACACAGCGGCGCGAGTCACGGCACCGCCAGCCCCGCGCGGCGACGCCCAGACCCATATCATGATGCCCAGCCCCGATATCACGACGCCCCATAGCACGAGACCCAGCCCCGTATCACAACAGCCAGCCCCGTATCGTGATGCCCAGCCCCATATCGCGATGCCCAGCCCTGTATCGCGACGCCCTATATCATGACACCCAGCCCTATATCACGATACCCAGCCCCATATCACGACACCCAGCCCCGTATCGTGATGCCCAGCCCCGTATCACAACAGCCAGCCCCATACCACGATGCCCAGCCCCATATCACGATGCCCAGCCCTGTATCGCGACGCCCTATATCATGACACCCAGCCCTATATCACGATACCCAGCCCAATATCACACTGCCCAGCCCCATATCACGACACCCAGCCCCGTATCGTGATGCCCAGCCCCGTATCACAACAGCCAGCCCCATACCACGATGCCCAGCCCCATATCACGATGCCCAGCCCTGTATCGCGACGCCCTATATCATGACACCCAGCCCTATATCACGATACCCAGCCCAATATCACACTGCCCAGCCCCATATCATGACACCCAGCCCCGTATCGTGATGCCCAGCCCCGTATCACGATGCCCAGCCCCATATCACAACAGCCAGCCCCATACCACGATGCCCAGCCCTGTATCGCAATGCCCTATATCATGACACCCAGCCCTATATCACGATACCCAGCCCAATATCACACTGCCCAGCCCCATATCATGATGCCCAGCCCCATATCATGACACCCAGCCCCATATTGTTACACCCAGCCCCATATCACGACGCCCCATATCACGATACCCAGCCCTGTATCACAACACCCAGGCCAATATCGAGACTCACAGCCCCGTATCGTGATGCCCAGCCCCATATCACGATGCCCAGCCCTGTATCGCGACGCCCTATATCACGATGCCCAGCCCTATATCACGATACCCAGCCCAATATCACACTGCCCAGCCCCATATCATGACGCCCAGCCCCATATCATGACACCCAGCCCCATATTGTTATACCCAGCCCCATATCACGACGCCCCATATCATGATACCCAGCCCTGTATCACAACACCCAGGCCAATATCGAGACTCACAGCCCCGTATCGTGATGCCCAGCCCCATATCACGATGCCCAGCCCTGTATCGCGACGCCCTATATCACGATGCCCAGCCCTATATCACGATACCCAGCCCAATATCACACTGCCCAGCCCCATATCATGACGCCCAGCCCCATATCATGACACCCAGCCCCATATTGTTATACCCAGCCCCATATCACGACGCCCCATATCATGATACCCAGCCCTGTATCACAACACCCAGGCCAATATCGAGAGTCCCAGCCCCGTATCATGATGCCCAGCCCCATATCACGATGCCCAGCCCTGTATCGCGACGCCCTATATCACGATACCCAGCCCTATATCACGATACCCAGCCCAATATCACACTGCCCAGCCCCATATCATGACACCCAGCCCCGTATTGTGATGCCCAGCCCCATATCACAATGCCCAGCCCCATATCGCGATGCCCAGCCCCATATCATGATACCCAGCCCTGTATCACGACAACCAGTCCAATATCACACTGCCCAGCCCCATGTCATGACACCCAGCCCTGTATCGTGATGCCTAGCCCCATATCACAACGTTCCATATCATGATACCCAGCCCTATATCACAACACCCAGTCCAATATCATGCCACCCAGCCCCATATCATGACACTCAGTCCCTGCATTGTGATGCCCAGCCCCATATTGCGCTGCCCAGACCCATATCGTGATGCCCAGCCGCTATATCACGATGCCCAGCCCCATATCGTGACACCCAGCCCCTATATCATGATGCCCAGCCCCATATCGCAATGCCCAGCCCCTGTATCGTGACGCCCAGCCCCTGTATCACGATGCCCAGCCCTATATCGTGACGCCCAGCCCCTGTATCACGATGCCCAGCCTCATATCGCAATGCCCAGCCCCATATCGTGACGCCCAGCCCCTGTATCACAATGCCCAGCCCCATATCGTGATGCCCAGCCCCGATATCACGACACCCCGTAGCGCGAGACCCAGCCCCGTATCACAACAGCCAGCCCCATATCACGATGCCCAGCCCCGTATCACAATGCCCAGCCCTGTATCGCGACGCCCTTTATCATGACACCCAGCCCTATATCACGATACCCAGCCCTATATCATGATACCCAGCCCAATATCACACTGCCCAGCCCCATATCATGACACCCAGCCCCGTATCGTGATGCCCAGCCCCGTATCACAACAGCCAGCCCCATACCACGATGCCCAGCCCTGTATCGCGACGCCCTATATCATGACACCCAGCCCTATATCACGATACCCAGCCCAATATCACACTGCCCAGCCCCATATCATGACGCCCAGCCCCGTATCGTGATGCCCAGCCCCGTATCACGATGCCCAGCCCCATATCACAACAGCCAGCCCCATACCACGATGCCCAGCCCTGTATCGCAATGCCCTATATCATGACACCCAGCCCTATATCACGATACCCAGCCCAATATCACACTGCCCAGCCCCATATCATGATGCCCAGCCCCATATCATGACACCCAGCCCCATATTGTTATACCCAGCCCCATATCACGACGCCCCATATCATGATACCCAGCCCTGTATCACAACACCCAGGCCAATATCGAGACTCCCAGCCCCGTACCGTGATGCCCAGCCCCATATCACGATGCCCAGCCCTGTATCGCGACGCCCTATATCACGATGCCCAGCCCTATATCACGATACCCAGCCCAATATCACACTGCCCAGCCCCATATCATGATGCCCAGCCCCGTATTGTGATGCCCAGCCCCATATCACAATGCCCAGCCCCATATCGCGATGCCCAGCCCCATATCATGATACCCAGCCCTGTATCACGACAACCAGTCCAATATCACACTGCCCAGCCCCATGTCATGACACCCAGCCCTGTATCGTGATGCCTAGCCCCATATCACAACGTTCCATATCATGATACCCAGCCCTATATCACAACACCCAGTCCAATATCATGCCACCCAGCCCCATATCATGACACTCAGTCCCTGCATTGTGATGCCCAGCCCCATATTGCGCTGCCCAGACCCATATCGTGACGCCCAGCCCCTGTATCACAATGCCCAGCCCCATATTGCGCTGCCCAGCCCCATATCGTGACGCCCAGCCCCTATATCATGATGCCCAGCCCCATATTGCGCTGGCCAGCCTCATATCGTGACACCCAGCCCCTATGTCATGATGCCCAGCCCCATATCACAATGCCCAGCCCCTGTA
Organism: Rissa tridactyla; assembly: GCF_028500815.1. Lineage (NCBI taxonomy): Eukaryota > Metazoa > Chordata > Aves > Charadriiformes > Laridae > Rissa > Rissa tridactyla. Next base: position 699,606 of record NC_071490.1, on the reverse strand, counting down.
TCATGATGCCCAGCCCCTGTATCACGATGCCCAGCCCCATATCGTGATGCCCAGCCCCTGTATCATGATGCCCAGCCTCATATCGCAATGCCCAGCCCCATATCGTGACGCCCAGCCCCATATCGTGATGCCCAGCCCCTATATCATGATGCCCAGCCTCATATCGCAATGCCCAGCCCCATATTGTGACACCCAGCCCCTGTATCACGATGCCCAGCCTCATATCGCAATGCCCAGCCCCTGTATCACGATGCCCAGCCTCATATCGTGACGCCCAGCCCCTGTATCACGATGCCCAGCCCCGTATCGTGACGCCCAGCCCCCCACATCACGCCGCCCGCCGTCCCCGCGCCCACCTTCCACGTACTCCATGACCATGCAGAGGTGGCGGCGGGTCTGGAAGGAGCAGAACATGCTGACGACGAAGGGGTTCTCGGCGAAGGTGAGGATGTCGCGCTCCACGAAGGCCTGTTCCACCTGGTTGCGCAGCAGCAGGTTCTGCTTGTTGATCTTCTTCATGGCGAAGCGCTGGCGCGTGGCCCGGTGCCGCACCAGGTACACGGCCCTGCCGGCACGGCACGTGTCACCCCGCGGCAGGGACACCGCCGGATGGGACACCCCCCCCAGCCACCGCCTCCCCCGGACCCTCCCCTGGGGACCCCGGCGTCCGGGGACCATCCTGGGGGCTCCGGTGTCCAGCACCCCCTTGGGGACCCCGGCATCTGGGGACTCTCCGGGGACACCGGGGCCAGCACCCCCCCCCAGGACCCCCCCACCCCCCCCGCCAGGGACCCTTCCATGGACCCCGGCGTCTGGGAATCTCCTGGGGACCCCAGTGTTTGGGACCACCCCAGGGACCCCGGCATCCAGCAGCCCCCCAGGGATCCCGGCAGCTGGGAACCTCCCGGGGACCCCAGTGTCTGGCATCCCCCCAGGGACACCCCCCCCGCCCAGGGACACCCCCCCCCCAGGGACCCCAGCATCCCCCCAGGGACCCCAGCATCCAGGACCCTTCCAGGGACTGTGGGGTCCGAGGATCTCCTGGGGACCCCAGTATCCGGGACCCCCCCCCAGAGACCCCAGTGTTTGGGACCATCCCGGGGGACCCCAGTGTCCGGCACCCCCCCAGGGATCCCGGCACCTGGGAACCTCCTGGGGACCCCAGGGTCTGGGACCCCCCCCGGGACCCCAGTGACCGGCACCTTCCTGGGAACCCCCTGTGTCTGGGACCCTCCTGGGGACCGTGGCGCCGGCACCTCCTTGGGGACCCCGGCGTCTGGGACCCCTCCCAGGGGACCCCAGTGTCCGGCACCCCCCCCAGGAGACCCCGGCGTCCAAGACCACCCCCCCGGGAGACCCCGGTGTCGGGGGCTGCTCACCCGTAGGCGCCGTTGCTGATGAGTTTGATGGTCTCGAAGTCGCCTTCGCCCGGCGGCTTCTTGGCCCTGGGGACGGCGCTTCGGCCCTGGGGGGGACACGGGGTGACACGGGGTGGACACGCGGGGAGGGACGCGCAGGGACCCTGCCCCGACGCCCACCTCAGCCCCCTCCTCGGGCTCCGGCGTGTTGCTGCCGCCGCTGTCGGGCTCCTCCAGATGCACCACGTCTGCGGGGACACGGGGCGTCACGCGTGTGCGGGGACACGGGGCGTCAACGCGCGCGCAGCCCCAGTGCACAACCCCCCCCCCCGGCACCTTCCCACAGCCCCGCACACCCCCCCCGCCATGATCCGTGCAGACATGATCCGTGCACGCTTCCACACGCGTGTGCAGCCCTGCCCACCCCCCCCCTGCCATGCAGACCCCACGCGTCCCCCCCTCCCCACACACACACACCCCCACACCCCCGCCCAGTGCACGCTCCCACACGCGTGTGCGTGCTCCCACACGCACGCGGGTGCCCCCGCGGCCGCTCGCACACGCGTGTACCGGGGAAGGGGTCCCGCGCCAGCCCCAGCTGCCCGATGATGTATCGGGGGATGTCGGCCTTCAGCAGCCCCTCGCGGGCCCTGGCCCTCGGCCGCCGCCAGCAGCTGGTAGAACTCGGCCGGGTCGAACTCCTGCGCCCACACGCCCCGTCACGCGTGTGCCGGGGGGGGAGGAACACGCACCATCACACGCGTGCGCACGGGGGCAGGCACCATCACCGGTGTGCACGGGGGTGGGGGGGGAATAACCCGCCGAAACGGTGCAACGCGCCGGCAGACGCGTGCCGGCACACGCGTGTGCGCGTGCGTGTGAGCGCCCGCGCCTCTGCACAGGCGTGTGAGCGTGCGGCTGCACGCGCGCCGGGACACGCGTGCGCGACTGAGCCCCCACCCCCCGCCACCACGTGTGCGCACACGCGTGTCGCCGTGCCAACGCACACGCGTGTGCCAGAGCGCACACGCGTGTGCCCCCCCCCCCGCCCCCCCCGGCCTTTGTCTCGGTGGTACCCGGGATGCTCCGTCGCCATGGCGCTGCCCCGGCAACACGGCTGTCACCGTGGCAACGGCGGCACACAGGGATTGGCCGGGGCGTTGTCGGGGTGACCGGAAGGGCTTCGTCTGATTGGACGGTTGGGATGGTGCAAAATGGGATGGGGGGGGGGTGGGGGGTGTCACAGGGCCCGGACGCGGGGTCCCCTGGGGTGGGAAGGGCGATCCGGGGGGGTCCCGGGGGACTCACCAGGCACTCGAGCAGCCGGGCGGGGCGGGAGATGATGATGAGGAGCTTCTTCACCAGCTGGGTGATGAAGGCCACCTCCTCCGACTCCGAGCGCTCGTAGGCCTGGGGGGGACACGGGGAGAAGGTTGGCGGGGGTTGGGGGGGGGGGTTTGTCAGGGGGTCCCAGGGGACGGGGGAATGCCAGGGGGTCCCATGGGCTCCAGGGCATCCTGTTGGGTCCTGTTGGGTCCCACTGGGTGATGAGGGTTCCCATTGGGCCCTGGTGGGTCCCCCATTAGGTGCTGAGGGTGCCATTGGGCCCCATTAGGACCAACTGGGTGCTGTTGGGTCCCAGTAGTGTCCCGTTGGGTCCCTCGGGGCCCCGTTGGGTGCCAATAGGTCTGCGTTGGACCCTGTTGGGTCCATGTTGAGATCTGTTGGGTGCCGTTGGGTCCCGTTGGATCCCTGTTGGTTGCAATTGGGTTCTTTTGGGTCCCCATTGGGTGCCATTGGGTCTTGTTGGTCCCTGTTGGGTCCCATTGGGTGCTGTTGGTCCCTGTTGGGTCCCATTGGGCACCGTTTGAGCTCCATTGGGTCCCATCGGGCACCGTTGGATCCTACCGGGCACCGTTGGGCACCATTGGGTCCCACTGGGCGCCGTTGGATCCTGTTGGGCACCGTTGGGCACCAGTGGGTCCCACTGGGCGCCGTTGGGTCCCGTTGGGCACCGTTGGGTCCCGTTGGGCACCGTTGGGCACCATTGGGACCCATTGGGCACCGTTGGGCGCCGCTGGGTCCCGTTGGGTCCCGTTGGGCGCCACTGGGTCCCGTTGGGTCCCGTTGGGCGCTGTTGGGCACCATTGGGCACCATTGGGTCCCGTTGGGTCCCCATGGGCGCCGTAGCTCACGTCCTGCAGCAGCCGCTCCATGTTCTCCTGCAGCTCATAGAAGTAGGCGGCGGTGATGAGGCCGTGCCGGGCCTTGGCCAGGCAGTCGCGCGCCAGTTCCACCAGCTGGTGCTGGATGAAGCTGAGGGCGCCGTCGGCCAGCGGGGGTCCCCCCGGGGCCGCAGCCCCGCACAAACTCCTCCAGCCGCTCCTCCATCTGCGCCGTCGCCTGCGGGACCCAGGCGGACAGGGCTCCCCACGGCTCCCGACATCCCCCTGGAGCCCCGCCAACACCCCATAACCTCCTCCGGTGCCCCAGAGCACACCCCCCCCCGCCTCGAGCTGTCGCACACCTCCCCTCCGGGAACCTCAGAGCCCCCCCCGACCCCCCATAAATACCCCATAACCCCCCAAGACCCCCATCATCCTTCCAGAACCCCCCCGAGATCCTGTATCTGCCCCCAGTGCCCATCAGCCGCCTGAGACGCCCCCCCCGAGCGGTTCCATAACCCCCCAACCCCCATAGCGGCCCCCCCCAGCCCCCCTCCCAAGACCTCGTGTCCTCCCCCAGCCCCCCCCCTGCGTCCCACGCCAGCCCCACCTTGGGGAATCGCTCCTTGTAGACGTGGTTCATCATCACGATCTCGTTGTCGTGGGACGAGGGCGAGCGCCCGGGGCTGGGGCGGGGGGGGGCGGGGGGGGCACCACTGGCACCCATGGGACCCACAGCGTGTCCCCCCCCCCGCCTCCCCACTGCTGGCACCCGCAGGACCCCCCACGATCCTTCCATCCACACACACTCCCCCCTCCTCCCCCGATATCCCACGGTCACAGTGCCCCCATCACCGTACTGTCCCCCCCACCCCATGGTGCCCCATTGCCCCCCCGCCACGACGTCCCCCTGCCCTGGGTCACCCCAGACCCACGGTGTCCCCCCCCTCACGGCGCACCGATTCCCCCACAGTGGCCCCAGATCCCCACCCCCTCCAGCCCTACGGTGTCCCCCAGCCCCATGGTCACCCCGACGCCCTGGTGCCCCCTCCCAACCTCATGGTGACCCCCAGCCCCCTGATGCCCCGATTCCCCCATGGGGGTCCCCAAACCCTGACACCCCCCCCCAGCCCTACGGTGTCCCCAAGCCCCATGGTCACCCCAAAGCCCTCGTTCCCCTGCCCCCAGCCCCCTGGTGCCCCGATTCCCCCCTGGGGTCCCCAAATCCCCGCTCCCCCCGCAGTGCCCCAGCCCCACCTGAGGCTGCGGGAGCGGGGGCGCGGGGGCCGGCCCCCCCCGGGCCCCCCCCATCCTCCTCAGCCAGGCTCTCGGAGCTGCCGAAGTGGCGGGAGAGGAACCGCAGCTCCTCCGGCGTCGGCTGCGCCGGCAGCTGGTGCAGGCGCTCCTGGGACGAGCACGAGGACTGCGCGCCCGCGTCACCCCCCGACCCCCCCCACGGACCCCCGACCCCCCCCCCCCACGGGCCCCCACCCGCCCCATCGACCCCCCGGACCTCCCAGATCCCCGACCCACCCCATGGACCCCTCACGGGCCCTCACAGACTGCCCCCCCCCCCCGCCATGGCACCCCACAAGGACCCGTGGCCACCCACAGGGACCCGCTGTCCCCCATGGACCCCCCCACGGCCCCCACAGGGACCCCGGCCACCCCCCGACCCTGCAGACCCCCAAAGCACCCCACGGACCCTCACTGACCCCCACAAAGACCCACTGACCCCCATGGGCCCCCCACGGACCCCCCCCAGTGAGCTCCATGAGGACCCATGGCCCCCCCCAGGGACCCACTGACCCCCACGGACCCCCCCATGGCCCTACGGGGACCCCTGGCCACCCACTGACCCCTCCCCAGCGCCCCCCCCCACGGGTGGGACCCACAGGCCAGCCTCAACCAGACCCACAGCTCACCTCACATCCCCCCCCCCCCCCCCCACGCCATGGGGAGGGGGGCCCCAGCGAATCCCCTGGATGTGAGGGGGGCTCCGGGCCCCCCCCGACTCACCGAGACGGTGGAGCTGGGGGTGTTGGTGCCATAACCCGAGGAGGGCAGCGAGGGCCAGCGACCAGCGGCGCCCGTCGGCTCTGGGGGGCGGGGGGGGGGTGGGATAGGGGGGGTGTCAGACCTCCCCACCCCCCCCCGACCCCCATCGCCACCCGGATGCCGGGGTCCCCCCCCCCCTTTACCGGCGGGAGGAGGCGAAGGAGAAGTGGGCCGGGTTGCTGGGCGAGAAGTTGCGGGGACTGTCGAGGGGGCTGCTGCCTGTGGGGGGGGGACACACACACACACACATGGCGGGGGTGGGGGGGGTGGGGGGGAAGACAAAACAGTGGTGTGACGTCACCCCCGCCCCGCCCTGACACCCCCACCCCGCCAGGCCCCCACCCACAATGGAGGGGGAGGGGGCAAACAGATGCAAACACCACCACCACCCCCCCCCCCCGGGGAAAAGGGCGGGGGGGGGGCAGGAGGGACCCCAGGGGCTGGAAGGGGGGGGGGGCGGCAATGGGTACCTTGGGGGTCCCCAGGTTTGCCTGGGGGGGTTCTTGGGGCCTTTGGGGGGGCAATGGGTCCCTTCAGGGGGTCCCCAATGGGTCCCTGGGGGGGGGTCATTGGGGCCTGAGGGAGGCAATGGGTCCTTGGGGGGGTTCTTGGGGCCTTTGGGGGGGCAATGGGTTCCTTCAGGGGGTCCCAATGGGTCCCTGGGGGGGGGTCATTGCGGCCTGAGGGAGGCAATGGGTCCCTGGGGGGTTTCTGGGGGGCGTTTGGGGGGCAATGGGTCCCTGGGGGGGGGTGTCCCTGGGAGGTTTCTGGGGGGCCTTTGTGGGTCCCTCTGGGTCCCCTGGGGGGGTTCTTGGGGCCTGAGGGGGGCAAGGGGTCCCTTGGGGGGTCCCTACGGGTCCCTGGGGGGAGCTCCCAGGTTTCCCTGGGGGTGCAATGGGTCCCTTGGGGGGGTCCCAGTGGTTTTGGGGGGGTTCCTTATGGGTCTTTGGGGGGGGGGGGGGTCTACAGATAGCTGGGGCTCCCTGTGAGCCCCTTTGGGGGATTCGGGGGGGGACCTGAGGGGGGGGGGGGGGGCTGGGGGACATGGGGGGGTTGGGGACACCGGGGGGGTCGGGGGGGGTCTCACCGATGTGTCCGGGCAGTGGCGAGTGGGGGCGCGGGAGGGTGGGGGAGGTGCTGGTCAGGATCAGGCTCTTCCGGTTGCTCGTGCGGCAGCTGGGGGGGGGGGGGGGGCGGGAGGGCGTGGGGGGGGGGGGCCGGGACCCCCCTCACACACCAGACACCCCCCCCCCATCCATGTCCTTGCACCCGAACGTGCTCACAACACCCAAAGGTGGCGGGGGGGGGGGGGGGGGGGGGCACAGGCAGCCCCCCCCCAAAGGGGTGCAGGAATGCAGGGGGGGGCTGGGGGGCGGGGGGGGGGCAGTGGCCACGGCGGGGGGCGCTGATGTGGCCGGAGGATGAAGGTGGAGGATGAGGAAGGAGGGACGAAGGACGGAGGACGGGGATCAAGGAGGGAGGAGAAGAGGCGAAG
>NC_071490.1:633313-692330 GCF_028500815.1 Rissa tridactyla | reverse complement strand
GGGACACGGGGGGGGGGGGGGGGGGGGGAGCCGGGCTGGGGGGGGCCCCGCGGCGGGCCGGGGGGGGGGAAAGGGCTGAGCCCGGTGTCCGGCTGCGCTCAGCCCCACGGCCGGCACGCGCGGGCCGCCATGCACACACGTGCCGGGACGGGGCGACGGGCCCCGCACACGCGTGTGGGGCTGTGCACGTGTGGGGGGGGCCGTACAACACGCGTGTGGGGCTGTGCACACAGATATGGGTCCACGCACACGCGTGTGGGGCTGCGCACATGGTATGCGGGGCCGTGCACGTGCACCTGTGGGGCTGTGCACACACGCGTGTGGGGCCGTGCACATGGTGTGTGGGGCCTGCGCACACGTGTCTGGGGCTGTGCACATGCACATGTGGGGCTGTGCACACACATGTGGGGCCGTGCACACGCGTGTGGGGCCGTGCACATGGTGTGTGGGGCCGTGCACATGCACATGTGGGGGCCGTGCACACGCGTGTGGGGCCATTCGCACACGTGTGGGGCCGTGCACACACATGTCAGGTCATGCACACGCGTGTGGGGCGTGCACACACGTGCTGGGGATCTGTGGGGCTGGGGGGGGTGTTTGGGGGGGGCTGCGGGGGGTTGTTTGGGGGGATCTGTGGGGCTGGGGGGGGTGTTTGGGCTGGGGGGTGCCCCCAACTCTCCAGCAGCGGGGCCACAGGGGCAGGTGGCCGTGGGGCCGGTGGCCCTGTCCCAGCCCCGCACTGTGTGTGTGTGTGTGTGTCCCACCCCCCGCGCCCCCCCCTCCGGCCCCGTCTGCGGGTGGGGGGCGCTTTTGGGGGGGAAAAGGGGCAGAAATGGCAAAGCTGCCCCACACTGGGGGGGGAGTGGGGGGGTGTCTCTGTGTCCCCCCCCCCCGATGGAGACGGACCCCGAGCACCTCCCCCTGCCCCGCTCCGGGCTGGGGGTGGGGGGGATGCAGAAGGGGGATGTCCCCCCCCGTATGTCCCCCCCCCCCCGTGTGTGTGTGTCCCCCCGTGTGTGTGTCCCCCCCCGTGCCGCTGCCGGCGCGTGGCCGGGGACAAAAGCGCGGCCGGGACAAAGGGCGCTGACGTCAGGCGCGGGGCTGGGGGCTCCCCCCGGCCTCATTCCGCTGCCGCTGGGGGACACACACACACACACACACACACACACACACACACACACGGGGGGGCCCCCAACCTCCCCTGGCCATCAGCCTGCCCCCCCCCCCCCCCCCCGTGCGACACGGGGCCTCGCACGGGGCCTCGCGTGGGCAGGGTGGCCCTGCACGGCCTCGCACGGGGACGTCGCACAACCGTGTCACACCCCAAGCACAACCGTGTCACACCCCGAGCACAACTGTGTCACACCCTCGCACGGGGACGTTGCACAACCGTGTCACACCCCGAGCACAACCGTGTCACACCCTCGCACGGGGACGTCGCACAACTGTGTCACACCCCGAGCACAACCGTGTCACACCCTCGCACGGGGACGTCGCACAACTGTGTCACACCCCGAGCACAACGTGTCACACCCCCGAGCACAACCGTGTCACACCCTCGCACGGGGATGTCGCACAACTGTGTCACACCCCGAGCACAACCGTGTCACACCCTCGCACGGGGACGTCGCACAACTGTGTCACACCCCGAGCACAACCGTGTCACACACCCTCGCACGGGGACGTCGCACAACTGTGTCACACCCCGAGCACAACCGTGTCACATCCTCGCACGGGGATGTCGCACAACTGTCACACCCCGAGCACAACCGTGTCACACCCTCGCACGGGGACGTCGCACAACTGTGTCATACCCCGAGCACAAACCGTGTCACACCCTCGCACGGGGACGTTGCACAGCGGCGCACAGCCATGCACGCCCTCCCGCGGAGCCATTGCACACCCCGTGCACAACCCGCGCACACCCTGGCACGGGGACGTTGCACACCCCGGCACGGGGACGTTGCACACCCCGCACGCACCCCCCCGGGCCTTGCACGCCCGCCCCACCCCCCGCTGGCGCTGGCACGAGGCCGTGCACACGCGTGACGCCCCGTCCTGCCCGTGCCCCTTTGCACACGCGTGTGCACCGTGTGCATCCCGTCCCCCCCCCCCCCCGTGCTTTGCACCCCCGTGACCCTCCGTCCCACCACCCGGCCTGAGCCCGCGCCCGGGGGGGGCCCATTGGGTGCTGCCCCCCCATCCCCCAGGACCCCCTGCCCCGCCCCCCCCCCCCCCCCCCATCGCCCCCCCCCAGCACCCCCAGACCCCCCCATCCACCTCCCTCCCCATCGCCCCCCCCCCAGATCCTCCCCACCCCCCTCCCCACTGCCCCCCCAGCACCCCCTGCCCCCCCCTTCCTCCTCCTCCCTCCCCATGGCCCCCCCCCGTGCCCCCCCCGCCCCCCCCCATCTCTTCCCCCCCCCCGAAAACCCCCTGACCCCCTCCTCCTCCTCCTCCTCCTCCCACCCCAGCACCCCCTGCCCCCCCATCACTTCCCCCCCCCACCCCCGAAACCCCCTGAACCACCCACCCCCCCTCCTCCCCCCCCCCCCCAGCACCGCGCTCCTTTAGGAGGAGGAGGGAGGAGGCGGCGGGGGGAGGAAGAGCCCCGCGGGCAGGCGGGGGGGGGGGGGAGGAGGAGGGGGGGGGGGGGGAGGAGGCGGGGGGGGGGGTGGAGGAGGAGGGGGGGGAGGAGGAGGAGGAGGGGGGGAGGAGGCGGGGGGGTGGGAAGGAGCGGGAGGAGGAGGGAGGAGGAGGAGGAGGAGGAGGAGGAGCGCGGAGGCTCTGCCGCAGCCCGGCCCGATGGCCCCCCGCCGCCCCGCTGCTGCCGGGGGGCTGACGGCGACCCCCGCCCGGCCCCGCCGTGCCCGAGGGGGGGGACGCCCCCTCCTCCCCCCGCCGCCGCCGCCGCCCGCCGCCGCCTTTCCCTTTCGCCGCGGCTCTTTTATAACCCCCCCTTTTTTTTTTTTTTTTTTTTTTTAATTTTTGGGCGATTTTGGAATTTATTTTTAAAAATTTTTCTTTTTTTTTTTTTTTTTTTTTTTTTTTTTTTTCTCTTCCGTGTGTGTGCGGTTTGGGGGGGGGGAAAGATTTTGGCCCCTTCCCGCGGCTGCCGGGGGCGGCGGGACGCGCCTCACCGGCCGCGGGGGGGGGTTGGTTTTTTTTTTGGGGGGGGGGTTTTGGTTTTTTTTTTTGACACCCCCCCCCCCCCCCCCCCCACACACACACCCTCCCCGGAGGCCGCTCGGGGCGAGGAATTGGCGCAGCCGGGCCCCCCACCCCCCAGCTGCTGCAGCGGGGCACCTCGGCGCCCCCCCCACGGGATCCGCATCGCCGGGACCCCCCCCCACCAACCTCCCCCCCCCCCGGGGGGTGCCGCACCGACAGCCCCCCCCCCCCCCCCCCGCTGCCGGATTGCGGGGGGGGGGCATCGCAGAGGAAGGATGCTCGGGCCGGTCCCCGCTCCCGCCGGCTGAGCGACCCCCCCCCCGCCCCCCAACCCCGCCGCCAAATCCCGGCCGGGACGGACCCCCCCCTTTTCCCCCCACCCCCCTTCTCCTTCCCCCCCCCTCCTCCCCCCCCCCCCCCCCCCCCCCCCCTCCTTTTTCCCGGCCCATGGGATGTGATGAGCTTTCTCGGCGGCGCCGGCCTCAGCAGCGTGACCCCCCCCGCACGATGGCTCGTTTCGGGGACGAGGTGCCGGCCCGTTACGGGGCGGGAGGCGGCGGAACCGGCGGCCCCGGCTCGGGCGGCGGCGGCGGCGGCGGCGCGGCGGCGGCGGCGGCGGGGTGCGGGGGCGCGGGGGGGGCCCGGCAGGGCGGCCCCCCGGGGCGCAGAGGATGTACAAGCAGTCGATGGCCCAGCGCGCCCGCACCATGGCTCTCTACAACCCCATCCCCGTGCGGCAGAACTGCCTGACCGTCAACCGCTCCCTCTTCCTCTTCAGCGAGGACAACGTGGTGAGGAAATACGCCAAAAAGATCACCGAATGGCCATATCCTTTGGGGGGGGGGGGCACGGGGGGGGGGGGGGGCTGCCTCTGCACACACACACACCCCACACACCCCCCCCCCATCGCGGGGGGACACCCACCGCCCAGCACCCAGCACCCCACGCCCGGCCCCGCGGCCCCGTCCCTCTGCCCTGCATGGGGTCCCCGTCCTTGTACTGGGGTCTCCAGCCCCGCACTGGGGTCTCCAGCCCCGCACTGGGGTCCCCATCCTCATACTGGGGTCCCCATCCCTGCACTGGGGTCCCCATCCCCGTACTGGGGTCCCCATCCCCGCACTGGGGTCTCCATCCTCATACTGGGGTCCCCATCCCCGTACTGGGGTCTCCATCCTCATACTGGGGTCCCCATTCTCATACTGTGGTCCCCATCCCCGTACTGTGGTCCCCATCCCCGCACTGGGGTCCCCATCCCCGCACTGGGGTCCCCATCCTCATACCTGGGGTCTCCATCCCCGTACTGGGGTCTCCATCCTCGTACTGGGGTCCCCGTCCCCATACTGGGGTCCCCATTCCCGTACTGGGGTCCCTGTCCCATACTGGGGTCTCCATCCCCGTACTGCGGTCCCCGTCCCCGCACTGGGGTCCCCGTCCCCGTACTGGGGTCCCCATCCCCATACTGGGGTTCCATCCCCATACTGGGGTCCCCGTCCCCCTGCCCTGCACGGGATCTCTGTCCCCATGTCACATCCCTGTCCCCACCCTCTGCGGGGTCCCCATCCCCATCCTGGGGTCTCCATCCCCATCCTGGGGTCCCCAACCCCATCCCGTGGTCCCCGTGTCCTGCACCAGGTCCCCGTCCCCGTACCGGGGTCCCCGTCCCCTTGCCCTGCACCACGTCCCCGTCCCCCTGCTGGGGACCCCGTTTCCCTGCCCTGCGCCAGCTCCCTGTCCCCACGCCGTGTCCCCGTTCCCCTCGCCTGCGTTGGGTCCCCGTCCCCACACCGGGGACCCCGTCTCCCTGCCCTGCACCGTGTCCCCGTCCCCCCTCCCCTGACCCGCGCTGGGGTCCCTGTCCCCGTGTCCTGCACCGTGTCCCCGTCCTCATATTGGGGTCCCCATTCTCCCGACCCGCATTGGGGTCCCTGTCCCCATGTCCCTCACCGTGTCCCCATCCCCCCGACCCGCATTGGGGTCCCCATGTCCCCGTGCTGGGGTCCCCGTCCCCTGCCCCGTCCCCATCCCCGTGCCCGGGGGGTCCAGCCCATCCTGGGGGGCCGGGGGTGGGGGACCCCATTGCACCAGCATCTCCCGGTGCCCTAATTGGGGGGGGGGGGGAGGGGGGAGAGATGACCTGGCCCCCCCCCGTGTCCCTGCTGCGCCCCTCGGCGTGGGGCTCAGCCCCACCAGCCCCCCCCCCGTGCCAGCAGAGCCCGTCTCCGTCACCCCGGGGTGCCCCCAGGCTGGGGGTGTCCCCAGGTGTCCCCCCCCTCTCTCCCCAGAGCCCACCCGCGGGGGCATTTTGGGGTGTGGGGACGTTTCGGGTCATCGCTGCCCTTGGGGTTGTCCCCCCCCCACCTCCCCCGTGCCCCAAAACCCTCCGCCGGGAGCAGCACCCAAAAAGGGGCCATTGTCACCCAAGGGGGGGCCATTGTCACCCAGAAAGGGCCAACCGTCGCTGCTCCTCGTGGCCATGAGGGCCGCGGGCGGGCTGGGGGGGGCACGGCGCGGTTTCGGGGTGCTCGCCACCGGCTCCGGCCCTGCCACGAGCCCCCCCCCGAGCCTTTGGGGGATCCCCCCGTACCCCGGCACTGGGCAGGGTTTGGGCAGCGGGTGCTGCCCGGTGCCCGGGGTTGTGCCGCAGCCGCGGTGCCGCGGTGAGGGCGGCGGGGGCTGGCGGCCGGTGCAGCACCCAAATGTCCGCCCTGGCGCGGGGACGGTGGCCGCCGGCACGGGGAGCAAAGCCTGGGGGGGAAAAGGGGGGTTTAGTTTTTGGTTTTTTTTTTATTGCCCGCGTGGTTTTTTTATTGCCGGTGCGTGGCCGTGCCGTGCCGTGGCCGTGCCGCAGCACCCTCCCGGCTGTAGCATCCCGGGGGGCAGGATCCGGCGCCCCGAGAGCCGCCATGCCGGGCCCTGCCGCGCGGAAGGGGCTTCGTGGCGGCGGGGAAGGGTCGGGGGGGGCCCCGCCGGTGGGTGCCGGGGGTGCCGGGGAGGGTGATGCGCGGCGGCCGCCCACCCCGAGCCCCGGCGGGCCCCATCCTGCGGGTGCGCGGAGCCTCCCCCGCCGTCACGACGGCCGGGAGCGAGGGGGCGGCGGGATCCCTTGGACCCGGGGCGGGGGGGGATCGCTCCTGACGCCCCCCCAAAGCCCCTCCTGCGCCACGGCTCCCCGTAGGGGTCCCGGTGGCCGGAGAGCTGTGCCGTGCCGGGTAGCCTTGCCGGTAGCCGTGTTGGTGGCCGTGTCGGTAGCTGCGCGGTGCCGGTAGCCGCGCTGTGCCAGATTGCTGTGCTGCATCGCCGTGCCGAGCCGGCCGTGCCGGAGGGAGCTGCGCTGCCCGGATAACCGTGCCGTGCCAGAGAGCTGTGCCGGGAACCGTGCCGTGCCGGGCAGCTGCGCCAGATCGCTGTGCTGTGGCCGAGAGCCGTGCCAGAGAACCTCACTGTGCCGGAGAGCTGTGGCCAGTGGCCCTGCTGTGCCGGAGAGCCATGCCAGGCCACAGGGCCGTGCCAAATGGCCGTGCCATGTAGCCGTGCCGGGGCAGGTAGCCGTGCCGAATGGCTGCGCCCCGTGACCGCAGGGCCGTGGCAGGCGGTTGTGCCAGGCTGCGTAGGGAAGCCGGATTGCCACGCCAGGTAGCCGTGCTGTGCCGGAAAACCGTGCTGGAAAGTCTTGCCATGCCAGATAGCTGTGCCAGACAGCCGTGCCATGCCGGATAGCCATGCCAGATAGCTATGCCATGCCGGATGGCTGTGCCATGATGGATAGCCGTGCCAGATAGCCGTGCCATGCCAGATGGCTGTGCCAGAAAGCCGTGCCATGCCAGATAGCTGTGCCAGATAGCCGTGCCATGCCGGATAGCCGTGCCGGAAAGCCATGCTGTGCTGGATAGCCATGCCGGATAGCCGTGCCATGCCGGATAGCCGTGCCAGATAGCCGTGCCATGCCAGATAGCCATGCTGGAAAGCCGTGCCATGCCAGATAGCCATGCCAGATAGCCATGGGGCAGCTCTGCCGGGGCTCCCGGGGGCTGTGTGGGGCTGGCGGCACAAAACGGTGGCAAACGGGGGGTCCCGCTCCACAGCCACGTAACACAGGACGTGCCGTGGGGCTGCAGGATGGGGGTCTTTAACCCCTCCGTCCCCTGCTCGGCCGTCACCGACCGCCCGCCACCCGCCCGGCATTGCGTGCGGCCGCGGTGCCGGTGCCGTGGGGCCAGTGCCGGGCAGGGGGGGACGCGCTCACCGAACGCAGGCCCCGGCACCGCAGGCGGACGGCGGCGTCCCTGCCCGGGCGCTGGTGGGGCCAGGCGGGTGCCATGTAGGTCTCCCTGGGTCCCGCTGTCACCGCGGTGCTTTGATCGCCGCCGGCTCGCGGCGGGCGAGAGGCGTCGTGCCGAGGAGCCGGGGCTGCCGGGTCGCGCCTTTGATGGGAAACTAATGAGCTGCGGAGCACGTGGGCGCTGGTGGCAGCCGGGGCCCGTGTCCCTGCCGCAACCGCCGCCGGCGCAGGGGGGTCCCCAACCCCTCTCCCCTCTGGGCCCCCCCCGGCCCCTCTCCTGCCTCGGTTTCCCCGAGCGGCCCGGTTCGGGGGGGACACCAGGCCCCCGCGGGCTCAGCCCAGCCGGATTTTCCTTGACTCGGCCGCACTCCTTTTGAATACATGATTTTAGCCACCATCATCGCGAACTGCATCGTCCTGGCGCTGGAGCAGCACCTGCCCGACGAGGACAAGACCCCCATGTCGGAGCGGCTGGTGAGCGCGGGGCTGGCGGGGGGCTCCGCAGAGGGACCCTGGCCACCCCATGGGCTCTGGTGGGGGTCCGTGGCCACCTCTGTGGCTCTGGCAAGGGTCTGCGGCCACCCCGGGGGCTCTGGAGAGGGTCCCTGGCCAGTCTGGGGCCTCTGCAGAGGTTTTTTGGCGACCTCAGGGTTTCCAGAGAGGGTCCCTGGCCACCTCTGTGGCTCTAGCGAGGGTCCCTGGCCACCCCAGAGGCGCTGGCAAGGGTCCCTGACCCACTGTGGGGTCTCTGGTGCAGATCCCCGGCCACCCCAGGGGCTCTGATGAGGGTCCCTGACCCTCTGCTGTGGGTCCCCGGTCACCCGGCGTGGGCAGCAGAAGTGGGGGCTGGCTGCCAGCCTGCACCACGCCAACAGCCGGCAACCCGGCACACGGTGGCCACGGCTCCCTGGTCCCCCCGGACCCGCCGGCGTCCCAGTTTCCTCCTTGCTGGGAATCTGGGCCACGCTGGGAGCGGCAGCCGCCTCCGCCCACAGCACCTGGGGACGGGGGGGACGACACACGGGGCCAGCGCCCGCCCTGATGCCCCCCTCACCCCTTGGGCTGGGAGTGTGTGGGGGGGTGTCCCCGTGTCCCCCCACCCCGTGCGGTGGCCTCAGGCCTGTCCCCGTCCCCAGGACGACACGGAGCCGTACTTCATCGGCATCTTCTTGCTTCGAGGCGGGGATCAAGATCATCGCGCTGGGCTTCGCCTTCCACAAAGGCTCCTACCTGCGCAACGGCTGGAACGTGATGGATTTCGTGGTCGTCCTCACCGGGTGAGGCCCCCGTCCCTGTCCTCCCGCTCCGCTGCCGTGGGGCTGCCTGTGCGCGGCCACGCGTGTGTGTGTGTGTCACCCCTGCGCCCTCCGTGCGGCAGACCCACGCGTGTGCGTGCTGGCGTGCAACATACGGACGCCCCCCGCCTTGCGTGCCCAGGATGTGCGTGCACACGTGCGTGTACATGTGTGCACACGCGTGTGCAGGGCCCCCGTGCGCGGGCTGCGCCCGCCGGCGGTGCGGGCGTCAGCAGCGCCTGCGGGGCCGGGCGAGACGTTATTATGGCCTGTGGGGCTCGTCCCGCTTCCCCCCCGCTGGCAGCAAGTGCCTCTTTACGCTGTCACAATATTTCCCGGCGCCGCCACCTCACCGGCCCGGCTCACGCACCCCCGCCGCTGCTCCAGCAGCAGCCCTGGCTCCCTGGCCACGGCACCCCCCCCGGCCACGGCACCCCCCGGGCAGTCGCTGCCCCCCCCGCCCACGGCACCCCGCTCCCTCCAAGTGTTCACCCTCCTGCCGGGAGAGCCGGTGGGGAAACTGAGGCAGGGAGCAGCGGGGCTGGTTGGGGGGGACACACAGCCCGGTCTGTGCCGTACCTGCCCCGCGGCCCCGCGAGCGCTCGACCGCAGTGGGGGGTGCTCTTTGGCTGCTTCATTTTGCCCCCGCCCCCTGCGCCCTGCTCCCTCAGGCACCCTGTTTCCCCCCCCCGCCAAACACTCCCCTGCTCCCCCCCCCAAACGGTCCCCCCTTGCTCCCCCTGCACCCTGTTTCCCCTTCACCCCGCTCCGCCCTTCGCCCCCAGCACCCCTTGCACCCTGTTCCTCCCTTGCTCCCTGCCTGCCCCCTTCCCCCCCCCGAAAACCTGCCTCCCCACTTTGCTCCCCGCCTTGTCCCCCGCCCAGCACAAGCCCTGCCCCTGTGAAAGAGCCACGATGTTGCTGGGGCAATGGGGGTGAATGAACTGGGGGGGGACCCGTAGTGGCATGAATGGGGGTGAATGGGGGTCATGGGGATGAATGGGAATGAATGGGTTAACGGGCATGAATGGGGCTGACTGGGGTGAATGGGAGTGAATGGGGTAACTGGGAATGAATGGGGGTGAATGGGGGTGAATGGGGATGAATGGGGGTGAATGGGGGTGATGGGGGTGGAATGGGGCTGGCCGGTTGCCATGGTAACAGGCGGCAGGAAAGGGACCATCGCGGGGTCGGGGGGGGGGGCGTGGGCGGGCCAGCAATGGGCCCCCGGGCTGCGTCCGAGCACCTGGGTCCCCCCCGGCTCCTCAGGGACCCCCCCGGGCTGGTGCCGGCCGGGGGCTGTGACACAACCCCCCCCCCAGGCCGGGCCCGGCTCCAGCCTCAGCCCCGGCAGCGCCGCCGCGCTTGGCCCGGAAAGGCTAAATATAGCCCAGCGCTGCCGCCCGCGCCGCCGGCACCCGCTCCCGCACGGCCGTGGGCACGTGGGCATGCGGCGGGGACGCGGGGGGCTCGCGGTGGCCACGATGGCACGGCCGTGGGCACGTGGGCATGCGGCGGGGACGCGGGGGCTCGCGGTGGCCACGATGGCACGGCCGTGGGCACGTGGGCATGCGGCGGGGACGCGGGGGCTCACGGTGGCCACGATGGCACAGCTGCAGGCACGTGGGCATGCAGCGAGGATGTGGGGGCTCACGGTGGCCATGGTGGCATGGCTGTGGGCATGTGGTGAAGATGTGGGGCTCGCGGTGGCCACGATGGCACAGAGTGGTGAAGATGTGGGGGCTCGCGGTGGCCACGATGGCACAGACATGGGGTGTTAGGGCTCCTGGTGGCCGTGATGCCATGACTGTGGTCTTGTGGGGATGTGATGGGAACACGGGGGCTCATGGTGGCCGTGATGGCATGGCTGTGGCCACGTGGCCATGTGGCAGGGACTTGGGGGTTCATGGTGGCAATGACAGTGTAGCCGCAGGGCACATGGTGGCCCATGGAGGATGTGTGGCTCTGTAGTCCTGTGGTGGCTCTTGGTGGCCGTGATGGCACAGCCCCTTGGGGGGCACGTGGCCGGGCTGGGAAATTGTGGCTCTTGGTGGCCACACGATGGCATGGCCATGGGGGCTGCCTGGCCGGGCTGGCACGTGGTGGCCCACGTGGGACATGCCCATGGTGGCCCATGGGGACGGTGGCTCGCGGTGGCATGGCCGGCGGGGGTCCCCCAGCCGCGTCGGGGTGCAATGGGGGGGGGGGGGTCCCCACCCGCTGACCCCCTGTCGCCCGCAGCATCCTGGCCACGGTGGGCTCCCAGTTCGACCTGCGGACGCTGCGGGCCGTGCGCGTGCTCCGGCCCCTCAAGCTGGTCTCGGGGATCCCAAGTGAGTGCCGGGGGGGGTCCGGGGGGGGGGTCCGGGGAGGGGGGGTGTGTTCGGGGGGGGGGGGGGTGTGGTGGCGGCCGCTCAGCCCCGTCTGGCGCAGGTTTACAAGTCGTCCTGAAGTCCATCATGAAGGCGATGATCCCGCTGCTGCAGATCGGCCTCCTCCTGTTTTTCGCGATCCTCATTTTTGCAATCATAGGATTAGAGTTTTATATGGGCAAATTTCACACCACCTGCTTCGACCTGGTGACGGGTAGGTCTGGGACCGCCCCCACCCCCCCCCAAACCCCCTCCCAAATCCCCCCCGAACCCTCCAAATCCCCCCCGCACCCCTCCTCGCCCCTCCCCACACCCCTCCCTGCCTCAGTTTCCCCACTGGGGAGGGCTCGGTGCCCGCTGTGGGGGCTGGGACTGGGGCTGGGGGGCCACCTCCTTCCCCCCCCCCCCCTCCGCCCCCCCCGCCTTCCCCCAGCTCCCTGGGCCCGTGGCCCGCGCCCGATATGGAACGGCCTAATTACTTCTCTCCCCTGATGAAGATGCCGTTAATTGGCGGGAGCTATTTCTGCCCAGCGGCCGCGTCAGCACTATGGAGGGGGCCGGGCTGAGGGAGGCTGCGGCGGAGGGGGGCGGGGGGGGGGGTGGATGGTGATGATGATGATGATGATGGGGGGGTGTCTGGGGTCGGAAAGCGGGGGGTGGGAGCCATCCCTGGCTCCGTCTGTGCGTGTGTCCCCCCCGCCGCCCCCAGACGAGATCAAGGTGGAAGTCCCCTGCGGGACGGACGAGCCGGCGCGGATCTGCCCCAACGGCACCAAGTGCAAGAAGTACTGGGAGGGCCCCCAACTACGGCATCACCCAGTTCGACAACATCCTCTTCGCCGTCCTGACCGTCTTCCAGTGCATCACCATGGAAGGGTGGACAGACCTCCTCTACTATGTGAGCCGCCCCCCGCCCTGTGGGGCGCCCCCCCCCGCCTCCCCTCTTTCCCCATCGAAGCCGCCTTCCGTCCCCCGAAGGGGTCCCCAAGCTGTCCCCGAGGGTATCCCCAAAGCATCCCCAAGGGGGTCCCCCGCTCGCCGCCCCCCACCCCAGCAGGTGAACATGGATGAAGAGAGATGGCGTGCAGCCCCCCCCCCCCAAAAAAAGCCAGAGGAGGGTACCCCAAAAAAAGGATGCTGGGGTCCCCCCTCTGCCGGCAGCCCCGAGTCCTGCAGGGACACTCTGCGTCCCGCCCCGGCCCCCCCGTGTCTCCCACATCCCCCCACGTCAGGGGGACGCCAGGGGGTTTGGGGGCCACCAGCCCACCGCGGGGGGGGGGACACGACACGCCAGTGCTGCCACACCACCCCTGGGGCAACAGCCAGCCACAGAAACGGGGCCATGGCTGTGCCCTGTCCCCCCCCCCCCAGCTCATGGGGACCCTCCTGGCTCGTGGGACCCCCCCAGTTCATTGGGACCCCCCCCTGGATTGTGGGGGCCCCCACCCCTGACCCCTCCTTCCCCCCCCATCCCCCAGCGCATGGGATACCCCTGGCTTGTGGGACCCCCCCCAGCTCATGCGGACCCCCCCCAGCTGATGGGATCCCCCCCACCACGCCTGACCCCTCCTTTCCCCCCCCCCCAGAGCAACGATGCCTCAGGGAACACTTGGAACTGGCTGTACTTCATCCCCCTCATCATCATCGGCTCCTTTTTTATGCTGAACCTTGTGCTGGGGGTGCTGTCTGGGTAAGCGGTTGGGGATGGGGGGGGGGGAACCTGGCAGGGCTCGTGGGAGGGGGGGGGTCTCACCCCCCCGGCCCCCCCCACCCTGACTCCGGCCCCGCAGGGAGTTTGCCAAAGAGCGGGAGCGGGTGGAAAACCGCCGAGCCTTCCTGAAGCTGCGGCGGCAGCAGCAGATCGAGCGGGAGCTCAACGGCTACATGGAGTGGATCTCCAAGGCGGGTGAGGACCCCCCCGGACCCCCCCATCCCCCGGGAGCCCCCCACTTCCCCCCGCCCCGCTGAGCCCCCGGCTTTTCTCTCAGAAGAAGTGATCCTGGCGGAGGACGAGACCGAGGGAGAGCCCCGGCACCCCTTCGATGGTAAGTGCCCTGCCCCGGCGCGTGGCCCGGGGGCCGGGGGGAGGCCGCCCCGGGGTGGGGGGGTCCCGGTGGGGACCCCCGGTGACGCCCGCCTCCCTCTGCCCCTCGCCCCTGCGGGAGCTCTCCGGAGGGCCACCATCAAGAAGAGCAAGACGGACCTGCTGAGCCCTGAGGATGCCGAGGAGCAGCTGGCCGACATCTCCTCCGTGGGTGGGTGGGGGCTGAGGGGTGGGGAGGTGCTGGGGTCATGGGTGGGGGGGTCATGGGTGACGGGGTGATGGGCGGGGAGACGCTGGGTGATGGGTTGGGGGGCGATGGGGTGATGGATGATGGGTGGGGGGGTCATGGCTGATGGTGGGGAGATGATGGGTGGTGGGTTGGGGGGTGATGGGGTGATGGATGATGGGTGGGGGGGTCATGGGTGATGAGGTGATGGGTGGGGAGATGATGGGTGGTGGGTTGGGGGGTGATGGGGTCATGGATGACGAGTGGGGGTGATGGGTTGGAGGGTGATGGGGTGACGGGTGTTGGGGTCATGGATGATGGGTGTGGAGATGAGGGGTGATGGGTGGGGGGGTTCATAGGTGGTGGGATGATGGGTGGTGGGGTCATGGATGATGGGTGGGGGGGTGACGGGTTGGAGGGTGGGGGGGTGATGGGTTGGGGGGTGATGAGTTTGGAGGGTGATGAGTTGAGGGGTGACGGGATGGGGGGGGTGCTGGGTTGGGGGGGTGATGGGTGGGGATGTGATGAGTTTGGGGGGTTGCTGGGATGGGGTTGCTGGGATGGGGGTTGCTGAGTTGGGGGTTGCTGGGATGTGGCGTGCTGGGATGTGGGGTGCTGGGATGGGGGGTGTTGAGTTGGGGGGTGCTGGGATGGGGATTACTGGGTTGGGGGTTGCTGGGATGGGGGGTGCTGGGATGGGGGGTGTTGAGTTGGGGGGTGCTGGGATGGGGAGTACTGGGTTGGGGGGTGCTGGGATGGGGGTTGCTGGGATGGGGGGTGTTGAGTTGGGGGGTGCTGGGATGGGGAGTACTGGGTTGGGGGGTGCTGGGACGGGGGGTGCTGAGTTGGGGGTTGCTGGGATGGGGGTTGCTGGGATGGGGGGTGCTGAGTTGGGGGTTGCTGGGATGGGGGTTGCTGGGATGGGGGGTGCTGGGATGGGGGGTGCTGAGTTGGGGGGTGCTGGGATGGGGGGGTGCTGGGATGGGGGGTGCTGGGAGGGGTTGCCGGGTGCCAGTCCGGGGTGGGGGGTGGCGGGTGCCGCGGTGACAGCCGGGGTCTCCCCCCCCCCCCCCGCAGGCTCCCCCTTCGCCCGCGCCAGCCTCAAAAGTGCCAAGCTGGAGAACGCCACCTTCTTCCACAAGCGGGAGCGGAGGATGCGCTTCCACATCCGCCGCATGGTGAAAACTCAGGCCTTCTACTGGACCGTGCTCAGTCTGGTAGCGCTCAACACCCTGTGTGTTGCTATCGTTCACTACGACCAGCCAGATTGGCTTTCCGACTTCCTCTGTGAGTAGCCACCCCCCGCCCCCCCCCCCCTCCCCTCGGCCCGGGACCCCCCTCACCCTCTCTGCCTTCTCCCCCCCCCCCCCCAGACTATGCAGAATTCATTTTCTTGGGACTCTTTATGTCCGAAATGTTTATAAAAATGTACGGGCTGGGGACGCGGCCTTACTTTCACTCGTCCTTCAATTGCTTCGACTGTGCCGTGAGTCCGGACGCTGCCGGCGGGGACGGGCCGGGAACGGGATGGGAATGGGGATGGCGATGGGATGGGGTGGACTGGGATGGGGATGGGATGGAATGGAATGAGGACGGAGTGGGAACGGAATGGGATGGGGATGGGACAGGAATTGGGATGGGGATGGGATGGGATGGACTGGGATGGGGATGGGATGGAATGGAATGAGGAAGGAGTGGGAACAGAATGCGATAGGGATGGGATAGGAATTGGGATGGGGATGGGATGGGATGGACTGGGATGGGGATGGGATGGAATGGAATGAGGACAGAGTGGGAACAGAATGGGATGGGGATAGGATAGGAATTGGGATGGGGATGGGATGGACTGGGATGGGAATGGGGATGGGATGGGGATGGGATGGGGACAGAGTGGGAACAGGATGGGATAGGAATTGGGATGGGAATGGGGCTGGGATGGGGCTGGGATGGGGTGGACTGGGATGGGGATGGGATGGAATGGAATGAAGACGGAGTGGGAACAGAATGCGATAGGGATGGGACAGGAATTGGGATGGGGATGGGATGGGATGGACTGGGATGGGGATGGGATGGAATGGAATGAGGACGGAGTGGGAACAGAATGGGATGGGGATAGGATAGGAATTGGGATGGGGATGGGATGGGATGGACTGGGATGGGAATGGGGATGGGATGGGGATGGGATGGGGACGGAGTGGGAACAGGATGGGATGGGGATGGGATAGGAATTGGGATGGGATGGACTGGAATGGGAATGGGGATGGGATGGGGATGGGATGGGGACAGAGTGGGAACAGGATGGGATAGGAATTGGGATGGGAATGGGGCTGGGATGGGGCTGGGTTGGGGTGGACTGGGATGGGGATGGGATGGAATGGAATGAGGACGGAGTGGGAACAGAATGGGATGGGGATGGGATAGGAATTGGGATGGGGATGGGATGGGATGGACTGGGATGGGGATGGGGATGGGATGGAATGGAATGAGGACGGAGTGGGAACAGAACGGGATGGGGATGGGATAGGAATTGGGATGGGGATGGGATGGACTGGGATGGGAATGGAGAGGGGAATGGGGATGGGGAGGGGATGGGGACAGAGTGGGAACAGGATGGGATGGGGATGGGATGGGGATGGAATGGAATGGGGTGGGATGGGGACAAGGACGAGGATGGGAATGGGATGGGTTGGGATGGAATGGGGATGGGGATAGGATGGGAATGGGGATGGAAACGGGATGGGGATGGGAATGGGGTGGGGATGGGGATGGAGATGGGATGGGGACAGGACGGGGATGGGGACGGGATGGGAATGGGAACGGGGATGGGATGGGATGGGGACGAGGATGAGGATGGGGACGAGGATGAGGATGGGGATGAGGATGAGGATGGGGATGGGATGGGAACGGGGATGGGATGGGGATGGGGATGAGGATGGGATGGGAACAGGGATGGGGATGGGATGAGGATGGGAACAGGATGGAGATGGGGATTGGGATGGGATGAGGATGGGAACAGGGATGGTATGGGGATGAAGTCGAGGATGGGAATGGGGATGGGTATGTGATGGGAATGGGATGGGAACAGGGATGGGAATGGGGATGGGATGAGGACAAGATGAGGATGGGGAAGAGGTCAGGATAGGGATGGGGATGGGGACAGGATGGGATGGGGACGGGATGGGATGGGATAGGGGTGGGATGGGATGGGGACAGGACGGGGACACTCCCTCCCCCCCCAGGTTATCATCGGAAGCATCTTCGAGGTGATCTGGGCTGTTGTGAAGCCGGGAACATCCTTCGGGATCAGCGTGCTACGAGCTCTCAGGTTACTGCGCATTTTCAAAGTCACAAAGTAAGTGCTGACGGGGCGGGTGCCATCCGTCCCACCGTCCCTCCCTCCGCCTGTCTGTCCGTCTGTCCCTCCCTCCGCCTGTCCGTCCATCCCTCCCTCCCTCCCTCCCTCCCTCCGTCCGTCCGTGGGTCTGTCCATCCGTCGGTCCGTCCCCCCGTCCCTCGGTCTGTCCGTCCCCGGGGCTCCGCGAGACCAGGGCCAGCGCGAGCGTGACAGAGCGTGCGGACACACGGAGCCATCGCGGGGTGCCGTCCCTCGTCCCCTCGCCGCCTGTGTCCCCTCGCTGTCCCCCCGTCCCCAGGTCGCTGTGTCCCCTCACTGTCCCTCTGTCCCCTGGAATCCCCCTGTCCCTCTGTCCCCTCATCATCCCCATGTCCCTTCGCGTCCCCTTGTCCCCCAGTGTCCCTTCACGTCCCCGTGTCCCCTCACTGTCCCCATGTCCCTTCGTGTCCCCGGGTCCCCTCGCATCCCCCTGTCCCTTCACGTCCCCTTGTCCTGTCCCTCCATGTCCCTTTGCATCCCCTTGTCCCCCAGTGTCCCTTCACGTCCCCATGTCCCCCCTTGTCCCCTCACTGTCCTCGTGTCGCTTCATGTCCCCTTGTCCCCCCATGTCCCCTCGCATCCCCATGTCCCTTTGCATCCCCTTGTCCCCCAGTGTCCCTTCACGTCCCCTTGTCCCCCTATGTCCCCTCGCATCCCCATGTCCCTTCACGTCCCCTTGTCCACCGTGTCCCCTCGTGTCCCTGTGTTCCTTCATGTCCCCTTGTCCCCCCTTGTCCCCTTGTCCCTCTGTGTCCCTTTCACGTCCCCTTGTCCCTCTGTGTCCCCTCGTGTCCCCATGTCCCTTTGCATCCCCTTGTCCCCCCGTGTCCCCTCACATCCCCATGGCCCTTCATGTCCCCTTGTGCCCCCATGTCCCCTCGTGTCCCCATGTCCCTTTGCATCCCCTTGTCCCCCAGTGTCCCTTCATGTCCCCTTGTCCCTCTGTATCCCCTTGCATCCCCATGTCCCTTCACGTTCCCTTGTCCCCCGTGTCCCCCCGTGTCCCCTTGTCCCCCCGTGTCCCCTTGTCACCCCTGTGTCCCTTCACGTCCCCTTGTCCCCCCATGTCCCCTCGTGTCCCTGTGTCCCTTTGCATCCCCTGGTCCCCCTGTGTCCCCTGTCCCGCCGTGTCCCCTTGTGTCCCCATGTCCCTTTGCATCCCCTGGTCCCCCCGTGTCCCCTTCGCGTCCCCTGTCCCCCCGCGTCCCCTGTCCCCCCGTGTCCCCGCAGCCTGGCTCTGCCCTGGCAGGTACTGGGCTTCCCTGCGGAACCTGGTGGTCTCCCTCCTGAACTCCATGAAGTCCATCATCAGCCTCCTCTTCCTCCTCTTCCTCTTTATCGTCGTCTTCGCCCTTTTGGGGATGCAGCTCTTCGGGGGACAGTGAGTAACCGCGTGGGGGACGGGACCCCCCCGGCGTGGGGGTGGCTGTGTGCCCCCGTTCCCTGCTGGGGGGCACCCGGCGGGGTTGGGGCTCCCACCGCTTCTCCCCCACCCCAACCTCCAGGTTCAATTTTGACGACGGGACCCCTCCCACCAACTTCGACACTTTCCCAGCAGCAATAATGACGGTGTTTCAGGTAGGGGACCAGCCCCCCATACCTCCCCCCTGGGGATCCCGAGGAACTGGGGTGCCAGGGGGGGTCCCCGCTGCCCCCACGGCTCTTTCCCCCCCACCTCCCCTTAGATCCTGACGGGCGAAGACTGGAACGCGGTGATGTACGACGGGATCAAATCTCAGGGCGGCGTCAAGGGGGGGATGGTTTTCTCCGTCTACTTCATCGTCCTCACCCTCTTCGGCAACTGTATCCTGGGGGGGGCCGGGGGGATTGGGGCTCGGGGGGGGATGCTCTGGGACCCGCTTTGCCTTGACGGGACACACAGACACCCTCCTCAACGTCTTCTTGGCCATCGCGGTGGACAACCTCGCCAACGCGCAGGAGCTCACCAAGGTGAGGACCGGTGCCGGGGACATGGGGGGGCTGCTCCCCCTCCCCCCCCGCCCCCAGCCCCCTGCCCATCGCCCGTGGCCTCGGGGCTGGGCTGGACACGGCGCGGGGCTTTGCAGGACGAGCAGGAGGAGGAAGAAGCCGCCAACCAAAAGCTGGCGCTGCAGAAGGCGAAGGAGGTGGCCGAAGTGAGCCCGCTCTCCGCAGCCAACATGTCCGTCACCATGTAAGTGCGGCCTCGTGTCCCCGGCTCCATCCCTGGATCCATCCCTGGATCCATCCTTGTCTCCATCCCGGCTCCGTCCCCGTCTCCATCCTTGTCTCCATCCCTGGATCCAACCCTGGATCCATCCTTGTCTCCATCCCGGCTCCATCCCCGGCTCCATCCTTGTCTCCATCCCTGGATCCAACCCTGGATCCAACCTGCCTCCATCCTTGTCTCCACCCCAGCTCCATCCTCTGCCTCATCACCAGCTCCACCCCGGCTCTGTTCCTGGCTCCATCCTGACTCCTTCCTCGGCTCCATCCCCAGATCCATCCTTGGCTCCATCCTCGACTCCGTTCCTGGCTCCATCCCAGCTCCATCCTGGGCTCCATCCCAGCGCCATCCTCAGCTCCATCCCATCTCCACCCGGGCTCCGTCCCTTGCTTCATCCCAGGTCCATCCTCGGCTCCATCCTGGCTCCATTCTGGGCTCCATCCCATCTCCACCCTGGCTCCGTCCCCTGCTTCATCCTGAGCTCCATCCTGGGCTCCATCCCACCTTCACCCTGGCTCCATCCTGGGCTCCATCTCAGCTCCATCCTTGGCTTCAGACCAGCTCTATCCCGGGCTCCATCCTGGGCTCCGTCCCCGGCTCCATCCTGAGCTCCATCATGGGCTCCGTCCCCGGCTCCGTCCCCGGCTCCATCCCATCTCCATCCCATCTCCATCCCATCTCCATTCCCGTCTCCATCCCATCTCTATCCCCATCTCCATCCCGGCTCCATCCCATCTCCATCCCCGTCCCCATCTCCATCCCCATCTCCATCCTGGCTCCATCCCTGGCTCCATCCCCATCCCCGTCCCCATCTCCATCCCCATCTCCATCCCGTCTCCGTCCCCGTCTCCATCCCGTCTCCATCCCTCCGGCTCCCCCGACGCGGGCTGTGGCTGCCGCCGCAGGAAGGAGCAGCAGAAGAACCAGAAATCCTCCAAGTCGGTGTGGGAGCAGCGGACGAGCGAGCTGCGGAAGCAGAACCTGCTGGCCAGCCGGGAGGCCCTCTACAGCGAGCTGGACCCCGAGGAGCGCTGGAAGGTGCCCTACGCCCGCCACCTGCGCCCCGACATGAAGACCCACCTGGACCGCCCGCTGGTGGTGGACCCCCAGGAGAACCGCAACAACAACACCAACAAGACGCGCCCCGGCGAGCCCCCGCCGGAGCCCCGCTTCGGCCAGCCCCGCGCCGAGGAGCTGCGCCGGCAGCCGCGCTACCCGGACCCCGGCGGACCCCGGCCCGGGGACCCCGACGGCCGCCGGCCCCGCAGCGTTAGCCGCGAGCCCGAGCGGGAGCCCAGCCAGGAGCGCGGCTACGCCGACGCCGAGCGCCTCAAAACGGCCGCCGAGCGCCGGCACCGGCCGGGCGGTAGCCGGGATGGCCGCGCCGGCTCGCCCCAGCACGAGCGGGAGCATCGGCGGCACCGGGGCCACCGGCGGGCGGCCGAGGAGGGCGAGGAGGGCGGGCGGCCCGAGCGGCGGCCGCGGCACCGGGAAGGCGGCCGGGCAGCGCGGGGCGAGGGGGACGGGGAGCAGCACGGGGACGGCGAGCGGCGGCGGCGGCATCGGCACGCCACCCCGGCCGGCTACGACGGCGAGGGCAAGAGGGACGACAAGGAGAGGCGGCACCGGCGGCGGAGGTGAGCGGGGTGGTGGGACCCCCCCGGGGCTGGTGGGACCCCCTGGGGCTGATGAGACCCCCCCTGAGGCTGGTGAGACCCCCCCTGGGGCAAGTGGGACCCCCCCTGGGGCAGGTGGGACCCCCTGCGGCAGACAAGAACCCCCCTGGGGTAAGTGGGACCCCCCCTGGGGCTGATGAGACGCCCCCTGAGGCTGGTGGGACCCCCCCCTGGGGCAGGTGGGGTCCCCCTGGACATGCAAGAACCCCCCCCCTCAGGCAGATGGAACCCCCCCTGGGGCTTGGTGGGACTCCCCCAGTGCAGACGGGACCCCCCTGGGGCTGGTGGGACACCCCCTGGGGTAGCAGGACCCCCCTGGGCAGATGAGACCCCCCCTGGGGCTGATGAAACCCCCCTGGGGCAGACGGGACCCCCTGAGGCAGGTGAGACACCCCCCCCGGGGGGGGTGGGACCCTTTAGGGCTTGTGGGACCCCCCCCAGGGCAACAGACAGGAGCCCCCTTGGGCACGTGACAACCCCCCCCGGGGCTGGTGAAACCCCGCCTCGGGCAGGTGGGACCCCCCCGATACACAAGAACCTCCCCCCACCAGGCATATGGGGCCCCCCCCCCCAGGGCTTGGTGGGACCCCCCCTGGAGCAGATGTGACCCCCCCAGGGGGCTTGGTGGGACCCCCCTGGGGCAGATGGGACCTCCGTGGGGCAGGTGGGACCCCCCCGGACAGTCGAGACCCCCCCTGGGGCTGGTGGACCCCTGGGGCTTGCGGGACCCCCCCAGGTCCTGGCAGCTCCTCCAGCTCCCAGGGGACCCGAATCCCGCCCCCCCACCCCTGTCATTCCCGGCTCAGCGCCCTCCCCTAGAGCCGGGGGGGTCCCCGCTGAGCCCCCTCCCCTCCGCCTGCCCCCCCCCCAGGGAGAACCAGGCCCCCGGGGGGCCGCCGGGCCCCACGCTCTCCACCACCCGCCCCATCCAGCAGGACGTGGGGCGCCGGGACCCCCCCCGTCGCCGAGGACATCGACAACATGAAGAACAACAAGCTGGTCACCGCCGAGCCCCCCCCCGCCGCGCCCCCCCCCATGGGCAACCACACCGCCTGCCCCCCCGGCGGCCCCCCCCGCCGCGCCCCCGCCACCCCCAACCTCCCCCCGCCCCCCGAAAACAGCCTGGTGGTCACCAACCCCGGCCCCCACAACAACCCCCCCGCCAAGGGGGGGGGCAAACCCGAGCACACAGCCGTGGACATCCCGCCCCCCCTCCCGCTGCCCCCCACCAACGCCCTGGTCCAAGGTAGGGACCCCCCCCCCCCTTCCCTGAGAGGGCTGGGGGTCTGGGGGGGTCCGAGGGGTGCAAGGGGGTCTGGGGAGTGGGGGGGGGATGTGGGGCAGTGGGGGCCTGGGGGTTCAGAGCAGGTGGGGGGGGGGTCCACGGTGTTTGGGGGGGGGTGTGCAGAGGTGATCTGGGAAGTGGGGGAGGTCCAGGGGGGTTCAGGGGGGTCAGGGGAGGGATGTGGGGGGGTGCGGGGGGGGGACCTGGTGGTTCAGAGAGGGTGAGGGGGGGGGTCCATGGGGTTCCGGGGGGGTGCAGAGGGAATCTGGGGAGTGGGGGGTTCCAGGGGGGTGCAGGGGTGGCTGGGGGGGTTCCAGGGGGGTGCAGGGTGGTCTGGGGAGTGGGGGAGAATGCGGGGTGGAGGGGTCCTGGGGGCTCGGGGGGGGGGGTCCGTGGAGTTCGGGGGGCATGCAGAGGGGATCTGGGGAGTGGGGGGGGTTAAGGGGGGGTCTGGGGACTGGGGGTTCTTGGGGGTCTGGGGTGTTGCCGGGGGGGTCCAGGGGGTGTTCTGGGGAGTTGGGGGGGGGGGCGGGGGATTCCAGGGGTGTCTGGGGGGGATCCAGGGGGTGCAGGGGGGTCTGGGGAGTTGGGGGGGGAAGTGTGTGTGTGTGGGGGGGCCTGGGGGTTCAGAGTGGGTGTGGGGGGGTCCACGGTGTTTGGGGGGGTGCAGGGGGGATCTGGGGAGTGGGGGGGCTTGAGGATTGTGGGGGGTCTGGGGGGATGCAGGGGGTTGTAGGGAGGTGAGTGGGGGTGTCTGGGGGGGGGGGGTGTGTTCAGGAGGGTGTCTGGGGACTGGGGTGGGGGGGCCTGGGGGGTCCGGGGGTGTCGGGGGGGGGGCGGTTCAGGGGGGGTCTGGGCAGTGTGGGGGGGCCTGGGAGGTCCGGGAGGGTGCAGGGGGGGTGTCTGGGGAGTGGACCTGGGCGTCTGGGGAAGGTTTGGGGGTGTTTGGGGGGTCCCGGAGAGGGGGGGGGGTTTGCAGGGTGGGGGGGGTGACACACACACACCCCCCCCCCGGCTCCCGCAGTGAACAGAAACGCCAACCCCGAGCCGCTGCCCCGCAAGGAGGAGGAGGAGGAGAAGAAGGAGGAAGGCGACGGGCAGGAGGAGAACGGCCCCAAGCCCATGGTGCCCTACAGCTCCATGTTCATCCTCTCCACCACCAACCCGTGAGCGCCGGGAGGGGGGGCGGGGGGGGGAAGGGGGTCTGGGAGGGAGGGGGAAGGTCTGGGGGGGGGTCTCCCGGGGGTGCCACCGTGTGTGTGTGTGTGTGTCCCCCCCAGGTTCCGCCGGTTGTGCCACTACATCGTCAACCTGCGCTACTTCGAGATGTGCATCCTCATGGTCATCGCCATGAGCAGCATCGCCCTGGCCGCCGAGGACCCCGTGCAGCCCAACGCCCCCCGCAACAACGTGAGACACCCCCCCCCCCACCCCAGCCTCCCCCCCAAAAAAAAACCCCACCCTCACACCCCCCCCCCCCCCCAAGCTGGGAAACGAGCCCCCTCCTCACGAGCACCCCAAAACGGCACCCGGGGCTCTGCCAAAACGGGGCGTCCCCCCGCTTTGTCCTGCCTTTTAGACCCTGGGGGGGGGGGAAGAGGGGGAGAGGGGGTGTTTGTCCCCCCCTGGAGTGCTGGGGGGGGTCCTGGGGGGCCAAGGGGGGGGTCTTGCAGCCCAGGGATACCATGGGGGGGGGGGTTCCCAGGTTTCCAGGAGGGTCCTGTGGTGCTGGGGTGGGGGGGGGGGTCATGCAGCCCAGGGATGCCGGGGTGTCCAGGGGGGTTCCGGGGTGCTGGGGGGGTCCCAGGGTGCCAGGGGGACCCCAGGCATCCCCCCCACACACCCCCCACGTCCGTACCCCCTCCAGGTCTTGCGCTACTTCGACTACGTCTTCACGGGCGTCTTCACCTTCGAGATGGTGATCAAGGTGAGCGGGGGGGGTGGGGGTGTTTCTGCGGGGCAGGGGGTGTGTGTGTTGTGTCGTCCCCCCCCCCCGGTGCCCCCTCACCGCCCCCCCCTCCCCTTGCCCCCCCGCAGATGGTGGATTTGGGGCTGGTGCTTCACCAAGGTGCCTATTTTCGGGACCTGTGGAACATCCTGGACTTCATCGTGGTCAGCGGGGCGCTGGTGGCCTTCGCCTTCACGTGAGTCCCCCCCGGGGGGACACTGGGGGGGGGTGGGGGGGGGGTGGGACACGGGGCGGGGGGGTGGGTTGGGCACACCCGGGTCCCCCCCACGCTGGGAGGGTGGCACCGAGGAGGGAAACAGAGGGACGAGGAGGGAAAGAGAGGGACGGCGGGGAGGGGATGGAGGTGGCGGGGGGGGGGGGGGGGGGGTGTCTCGCCTCTCCCAGTGCCTCCCAGTGCCTCCCAGTGGGGCCGTCCCAGCTGCGCTCGCTCTGCTGTGTCGCTTGACGTCCGTCCTCGGCCGCTTGCCACCGCGCTGTGTCGTCCTGTCGCCGTCCCGGTGTCCCCGCGCTCCCCGGGGTTGGGGGGGGGGGTGGGGACGTGCAGGATCGGGCCCCGACGCCGCCCCAGAGGCAAAGCCCGGCTAAAGACGGGGAATGGCCCCGGCAAAGGGTGGGCGCCCCCCCGGGGAGGGAGGAGCGAGGGGGCAGGAGGCTCCGCGGGAGGGACGAGCGTCCCCCCGAGCGACGGAGCGGCCGTAAAGCGAAGGGTGGGGAGCTCCCAAATAAAGGGGGGGCAGCCCCCGGGCGAGGGAGGGGCCGTAAATCCAAGGGGGAGCGGCCCCCGAGCGGTCGAGCATCCCCCCCAAAAAAAAGGGGTGAGCAGCCCCTGGGTGACCGAACACCCCCCCATGTAAAGGATGAGCGTCCCAGGGGGGACTGAGCAGCCTTAAAGCAAAGCGGGGGGGGGGGGGGGCACCCTCTGCGCGTCCGAGCACCCCCCAAAATAAAGGGCGAGCACCCCCGGAGAGACTGAGCGTCCCTGGGGGGGAGCGGGTATCCTTAAAGCAAAGGGGGGGGGCGGGGGCGGGCATTGCCCGAAAAAGGGGGAGCATCCCCCGAGTGATCGAGCAGCCTTAAAGCAAGGGGGGGGGGGGAGCACCCCCCACGTAACTGAGCACCCTCCGAGTAATCGAGCGGCCCCCCCCAAATAAAGGGCGAGCACCCCCCAAGTAACTGAGCACCTTTAAAGTAAGGGGTGAGCATCCCCCCCCATAATGAACATCCTCCTCATAATGAGCATCCCCCCCATAATGAGCATCCCCCCCATAACTGACCATCCCCCCCATAATGAGCATCCCCCCCCCCATAATGAACATCCCCCCCCATAATGGAACATCCCCCCCCATAATGAGCATCCCCCCCCATAATGAACACCCCCCCCATAATGGAACATCCCCCCCCCATAACCGAGCATCCCCCCCATAACCACACATCCCCCTCCATAATGAGCATCCCCCCCATAACTGAGCACCCCCCCCATAATGAGCATCCCCCCCCATAATGAGCATCCCCCCCCATAATGAACATCCCCCCCCATAATGAGCATCCCCCCCCCCTAATGAACATCCCCCCCCATAATGGAACATCCCCCCCATAATGGAACATCCCCCCCCTCATAATGAGCATCCCCCCCATAATGGAACATCCCCCCCATAATGAACATCCCCCCCCATAACTGAGCATCCCCCCCCATAACGAGCACCCCCCCAAGCAGCGGCTGCATAAACCCGGAGCAGCCCCCCCCAGGACCTCCCTTGGCGGGGGGGGGGGGCCGGGATTCCTCCCATCCCCCCAGCCGCGGCTCCCCCAGCCCCCCGGGGGATGTTGGGGGGCGTGGGGCGGGGGCCGGGGGGGGGTCTCACCGTGCCTTGTCTCTCCCCTTCCTCTGCCACCGGCCGCAGGAGCAGCTCACGGTAAAGTCTTTCTGCCTTCGTCCCCCGCCCCGTCTCCGTCCTCGTGCTCTCCTCGTGCTCATGGTCGCGCCTCGCTCCCCCCCCTCCATGTCCCCCCCACACCTTGCATCCCCCCCCCCCCCCGCCCCCCATCCCTTCCAAAGCTCCATGGGAAACACACCAGGCTCTCCCTGGCATGTGATGAGTTGCGGGGGGGTCTCAGCCTCCAGCCCTGCCGGCTCGGCCGGGGAGGGGGACCGTCACCGGTGGGGAGAGAAGGGGATGGGAGCGTCCTCTGGGGCACCCCCAAAATGCCGTGCCGGGGGCCCCACGTCTCCCCGTGCCCCCCCCTCCCGCCCCCCACAGCGGCAGCAGCAAGGGGAAGGACATCAACACCATCAAGTCCCTCCGCGTCCTCCGCGTCCTCCGGCCCCTGAAGACCATCAAGCGGCTGCCCAAGCTCAAGGTGGGCGCGGGGGCAGATGGGGAAGGGGCTTCGCTCCCCACTCAGGGTGTGTTGGGGGGCGGGTCCCGGCCGGCGCTGACCCCCCCCACCCCCTCCCCAGGCCGTCTTCGACTGCGTGGTGAACTCCCTGAAGAACGTCCTCAACATCCTCATCGTCTACATGCTCTTCATGTTCATCTTCGCCGTGGTGGCCGTCCAGCTCTTCAAGGGCAAGTTCTTCTACTGCACCGACGAGTCCAAGGAGTTCGAGAAGGACTGCAGGTACGGCCCGGCCGGGCGGGGGTCCGCCAGCGCCCCCCGGCCCCGTCCCACCGCCCCCCCTGCCCTCCCAGGGGGGAATACCTGGTCTACGAGAAGGACAACGAGGTGAAGGCGCAGAAGCGGGAGTGGAAGAAGTACGAGTTCCACTACGACAACGTCCTCTGGGCGCTGCTCACCCTCTTCACCGTCTCCACCGGCGAGGGATGGCCGCAGTAAGGGCGCGGGGAGGGCGGGGGGTGGAATCCGGGGACGGGGACACCGGGACCCCGTCCCTGCCCTCGTCCCGCCGCAGGGTCCTCAAGCACTCGGTGGACGCCACCTACGAGAACCAGGGCCCCAGCCCCGGGTACCGCATGGAGATGTCCATCTTCTACGTGGTCTACTTCGTGGTTTTCCCCTTCTTCTTCGTCAACATCTTCGTGGCCTTGATCATCATCACCTTCCAGGAGCAGGGGGACAAGATGATGGAGGAGTACAGCCTGGAGAAGAACGAGGTGCCGCCTCCCGGACCCCCCCCTCTCCAACCTGGTGCCTTTTTTTTGGGGGACCTGCCGGGCTGGGGGGGTCGGTGACGCCCACCCTGTGCCTGTTTCCCCCCCCGCAGAGAGCCTGCATCGACTTCGCCATCAGCGCCAAGCCCCTGACGCGGCACATGCCGCAGAACCGGCAGAGCTTCCAGTACCGCATGTGGCAGTTCGTGGTGTCCCCCCCCTTCGAGTACACCATCATGGCCATGATCGCCCTCAACACCATCGTCCTCATGATGAAGGTCGGCGGCGGGGGGGCGGGGGCTGGGGGGGCCGGGGGACCCCTCGGGGGACGTCCCCGTCCCTGTGGTGTGTGTCCCCCCCTGGTCCTGTCCCCTGGGGTTTGTCCTTCTCCCCTGGGACTTGTCCTGTCCCCTGGATCCACCCTGTCCCTGGATTCATCCCTGTCCCCCTGGATCCATCCAATCCCTGGATCCATCCCTGTCCCACTGGACCCATCCCTGTCCCCCTGGATCCATTCTGTCCCTGGATCCACCCCTGTCCCACTGGATTCATCCCTGTCCCCCTGGATCCATCCAATCCCTGGATCCACCCCTGTCCCACTGGACCCATCCCTGTCCCCCTGGATCCATCTGACCCCTGGATCCATCCCTGTCCCACTGGATCCATCCCTGTCCCCCTGGATCCATCCTGTCCCTGGATACATCCCTGTCCCCCTGGATCCATCCCCAACCCCTGGACCCATCCCTGTCCCCCTGGATCCATCTGATCCCTGGATCCATCCCTGTCCCCCTGGACCCATCCCTGTCCCCCTGGATCCATCTGATCCCTGGATCCATCCCTGTCCCACTGGATCCATCCTGTCCCTAGATTCATCCCTGTCCCCCTGGATCCACCTGATCCCTGGATTCATCCCTGTCCCCTGGACCCATCCCTGTCCCCCTGGATCCATCCTGTCCCTGGATCTGTCCCTGTGCCCCGTCGATCCATCCCTGTCCCACCCCCCAGGACCCATCCTGTCCCCCTGGGTCCATCCTACCCCGCCCCGGGATGCCCCCCTGTCCTTGTCCCCATCCCCGTCCCCATCCTCCGCGCTGTCCCCCCCCCAGTTCTACGACGCCTCGGACGCCTACGAGAACGTGCTGAAGATGTTCAACAACGTCTTCACCTCCCTCTTCTCCCTCGAGTGTCTCCTCAAGATCATGGCCTTCGGCGTCCTGGTACGTGCCACCGCGTGCCGGGGACGGGGACCCCCCGGGACCGTCGGGGACCGGTGCCACGGGTCCGGCCCCGGCGAATCCCGCACCGGCAGGATCCCGGGAGCCGGTGTGTGGGTACCGGTGGGACCTGGGGATCCCGCGCGTGGGTAACTGTGATGGGGGGACCCGGTGGAGGGTGGGGGGGGCCCAGGGGGTGCCGGGAGGTGGCAGCGGCGCCGCTGCCCCGTGTCCCTCGTCCCCTTCCCAGAATTACTTCCGCGACGCCTGGAACGTCTTCGACTTCGTGACGGTCCTGGGGAGCATCACAGACATCCTGGTGACGGAGTTTGGGGTAGGTGGGAGCAACCCCCACCCCCGCACCGCACCGCGGCCCCCGGGGACGGGTCCCTCCCCGCTGGCCCCCGCTCACCCTTTGTGTCCCCCTGTGTGTGTGTGTGTCCCCCCCCCGCAGAACAACTTCATCAACCTCAGCTTCCTGCGGCTCTTCCGTGCGGCGCGGCTCATCAAGCTGCTGCGCCAGGGCTACACCATCCGCATCCTGCTCTGGACCTTCGTCCAGTCCTTCAAGGTGCCGCCTGAAACAACCCCCTCCCCAAAATAAAAAAAAAAACCAAACACCCCACCCCCCCCGCCCCCCGCCAGCCACCCCTAAGCCGGTGGCCGCATCCAGCCCCGGCACGGCGTCACCGTCCCCGCTCTGTCCCCAGGCTCTGCCCTACGTCTGCCTGCTCATCGCCATGCTCTTCTTCATCTACGCCATCATCGGGATGCAGGTGAGACCCTCTGTCCCCCCACCCTGTGTCGTCCCCCCCCAGCCCGGGTCCCCTCGCCCCGGCCCCCCCCCCCCCTTCCCCTTCCCTCAGCCATGGCGGCCCCCCCCACCCCCCCCAGGTCTTCGGCAACATCGGCATCGAGGAGGAGGACGACGAGTCGGCCATCACCCAGCACAACAACTTCCGCACCTTCTTCCAGGCCCTCATGCTCCTCTTCCGGTGAGCGCCCCCGGCACCGTCCCGCTGCCCCCCGGGTACCCAGTGCCATCCCGCTGTGTCCCCAGCATGGGACTGGTGCCACCTGGGGTACCCCGTGCCATCCCGCTGCGTCCCCTTGGCATGGTCCCCTCACCTTCCAAGGGTCATGCATGGTCCTGGTGCCACCCGGGGTACCCAGTGCCACGTCACCATGTCCCCTTGGCACCATCCCAGTGCCACCCAGGGTACCCAGTGCCATCCCGCTGTGTCCCCTTGGCATGGTCCCATCACCTTCCAAGGGTCATGCATGGTCCTGGTGCCAGCCCGGGTACCCAGTGCCATGCCGGTGTGTCCCCTCAGCATCATCCCAGTGCCACCCAGGGTACCCAGTGCCATGCTGGCGTGTCCCCTCGGCATGGTCCCAGTGCCACCCAGGGTACCCAGTGCCACCCAGGGTACCCAGTGCCATGCCATTTTGTCCCCTCAGCATTGTCCCAGTGCCACCCAGGGTACCCCAGTGCCACCCAGGGTACCCAGTGCCATGCCGTTGTGTCCCCTCGGCATGGTCCCAGTGCCACCCAGGGTACCCAGTGCCACCCAGGGTACCCAGTGCCACGTCACCATGTCCCCTTGGCACCATCCCAGTGCCACCCAGGGTACCCAGTGCCATCCCGCTGTGTCCCCTTGGCATGGTCCCATCACCATCCAAGGGTACCCCATGCCATGCCAGCACATTCCGGTGCCACCTGGGGTACCCAGTGCCATCCCGCTGCGTCCCTAGCATGGTCCCCTCACCTTCCAAGGGTCATGCATGGTCCCGGTGCCACCCAGGGTACCCAGTGCCATGCCAGTGTGTCCCCTAAGCATCGTCCCAGTGCCACCCAGGGTACCCAGTGTCACCCAGGGTACCCAGTGCCAGGCTGGCGTGTCCCCTTGGCATGGTCCCCTCACCTTCCAAGGGTCATGCATGGTCCCGGTGCCACCCAGGGTACCCAGTGCCACGTCACCATGTCCCTTTGGCACCATCCCAGTGCCACCCAGGGTACCCAGTGCCATCCCGCTGTG
Organism: Rissa tridactyla; assembly: GCF_028500815.1. NCBI lineage: Eukaryota > Metazoa > Chordata > Aves > Charadriiformes > Laridae > Rissa > Rissa tridactyla. The sequence continues at coordinate 662,050 of NC_071490.1, read as the reverse complement.
TCCCCTTGGCATGGTCCCATCACCTTCCAAGGGTCATGCATGGTCCTGGTGCCAGTCCGGGTACCCAGTGCCATGCCGGTGTGTCCCCTCAGCATCATCCCAGTGCCACCCAGGGTACCCAGTGCCACCCAGGGTACCCAGTGCCATGCCGTGTGTCCCCTCGGCATTGTCCCAGTGCCACCCAGGGTACCCAGTGCCACCCAGGGTACCCAGTGCCATGCCGTGTGTCCCCTCAGCATGGTCTCAGTGCCACCCAGGGTACCCAGTGCCACCCAGGGTACCCAGTGCCATGCCGTGTGTCCCCTCGGCATGGTCCCAGTGCCACCCAGGGTACCCAGTGCCATGCCGTTGTGTCCCCTCGGCATGGTCCCAGTGCCACCCAGGGTAGCCAGTGCCACCCAGGGTAGCCAGTGCTACGCCGGCGTGTCCCCCCTGCCTGTCCCCCTCCCTGGCGGGGGTCACCCACCGCTGTCCCCCCCCCTCCCCGTGCCGCAGGAGTGCCACCGGCGAGGCCTGGCACGAGATCATGCTGTCCTGCCTGAGCGGGAAGCCCTGCGACCAGAACTCGGGCATCAAGGAGGACGAGTGCGGCAACGAGTTCGCCTACTTCTACTTCGTCTCCTTCATCTTCCTCTGCTCCTTCCTGGTGAGCCCCCGGGGGGGGGTGGGGGTGGGGGGTGTGTGTGTGTGTGTGACACCCCATCCCGGCCACCCCCCCGCCCTGACGCCCCCCCCCCCTCCTGTCCCGTGTCCCCGTCCCCCCCCCCCCGGCAGATGCTGAACCTCTTCGTGGCCGTCATCATGGACAACTTCGAGTACCTGACGCGCGACTCCTCCATCCTGGGCCCCCACCACCTGGACGAGTACGTCCGCGTCTGGGCCGAGTACGACCCCGCCGCCTGGTGAGGACCCCCCCGGGACGAGGGGAACGGGGGTGGGGGGGTGTCGGGAATCTGGGGGTCTCCCAGACGCCGGGGTCCCCCCTCGGCGCCGGGGCGCAGCGGCTCCCGGGGGGTGGCCGGACCGTGTGTGTCCCCCCCCCAGCACCGTGCAGCGGGGGCTGGGGCTAGCGGGGGGGGGCGCAGCAGGTGCCCGAGAGCGCCCCCCCCCCACGCCCCCCGCCCCGAGGTGCCCCCCCAGGGGCTGTCCCCCCCCACCCCGAGCGGGGTGTCCCCCAGGTCCGCCATCCCCGCACAGCTGTTGGGGGGGGGGGTGTCTGCCCCCCCCCCCCGCCATCGCGGCGCTAATTAACCTGTCCTCTCTCGATTGTAGGTGCTCGGCCGCCGGATTTCTCCCTCTTGCCCCCCCCCCGACCCCGCTCCCCACCCCCCTCAGCCCCCCCCAGCGCAGCGCAAAGGGCCTCGGCCGGACCCAGGGGGGTCCCCGCCGGGTGCTGGAGGGTCCCCGCTATATCCCGGGGGGGGGGGGTGTGGGGGGGTGAGGGTCATCTGCTGTGTCCCCCGATATCCTTGGCGGGGGGGGGGTGCTCCCTGGCTGCTCTCGGGGCGTCCCGTGATGCTCCGCCGGGTCCCCAGTGCCCTGGACTGGGCCGTACTGGGATCAGTTGTTGTTGTTGGGGGCGGGGAGGGGGGGGGAATCAAACCCCACCAACCCCCCCCTCCACACCCTCCCCATCCCCGCGCCAGCCTAAACCCGTCCCAGCACAGTTGGGGGGGGGGGGGGGGGATGCGTAGGGGTCTCCCCGTTGTGTGTGTTGCTTGTTGTCGTGTCCCGGCCCAGCCCCGGCCCCCGTGCCTCAGTTTCCCCGGCGCGTCCGCGGCGAGGCGCGTGGCCGGGCGTGCGCACTAACCCCCCCTTGTATTCTTCGTTCTTGCAGCGGCCGCATTCATTATAAGGATATGTACAGTTTATTGCGCGTAATCTCCCCCCCTTTGGGCTTAGGCAAGAAATGCCCCCATAGGGTCGCTTGCAAGGTTTGCCTCACTCAGAACCTGCCGAGCGTCCCCGGAATGAATGGCGCTTTCGGGCCCCCCCGGATATATATATCACGGCTCCGTATATATATATACACAGACACGTCCCGCACCCCCCCGGGGCCGGCCCCAGCCCCCGGCGCGCCGCATGGAGCCCCCCCCCCCGCCCCCGTCATCCTTCTCCGTCCCAGCTCCGCTTGCTGAGCCCCGCGGCCGCCCCCCCCCCCCGCCACGGCCGGCGCCGCCGGACCCCCCCCCCCCCCTCAGCGCCGCGGGGCTGCATGGGCGCCGGCCATCGCCTTCCTCCCCCCCCCTCCTCCTCCTCCTCCTCCGCGGGCTGCGGCCGGCTGGGTTTTAAACCTCTTCTTTTTTTTTTTTTTTTTTTTTTTTTTTTTAATTATTTTTTTCCTTATTGGGTTTTTTTTCTTATTTTTTTTTTTCGTTATTGTTATTTTTTTCGCCATATTGTTATTTCTTTTCTTATTGTTGGTTTTTTTTCTTATCGTTATTTTTTCCTTATTTTTTTTTAATTTTTTCCTTACTGTTATTTTTTTTCTTATTTCTTCTTATTTTTTAATTTTTTCCTTATTGTGATTTTTTTCTTTATTGTTTTTTTTCCTTATTGTTATTTTTTCCTTATTGTTATTTTTTCCTTTTTTTTATTTTTTCCTTACTGTTATTTTTTTCCTTATTGTTATTTTTTTCCTTATTTCTTCTTAATTTTTTATTTTTTCCTTATTGTGATTTTTTTCCTTATTGTGATTTTTTTCCTTATTTTTTCTTATTGTTTTTTTATTTTTGTTCTTACTGTTATTTTTTTTCTTATTGTGATTTTGTTTCTTATTGTGATTTTTTTCCTTATTGTGATTTTTTTTTTCCTTATTGTGATTTTTTTATTTTTCCTTTTTGTTTTTTTATTGTATTGCTATTTTTTTCCTTATTGTTATTTCTTTATTTTTTTTCCTTATTGGTTCTTTTTCCTTATTGGTTTTTTTTCCTTATTATTGTTTTATTTTCTCTGAGTTTTTTTTCTTTTTTTTTTTCTTACTTTTTTCCTTATTGTGTTTTTTTTTCCTTATTGGTATTTTTTTTTTCCCTTATTGTTATTTTGGGTTTTTTTCCTTATTTTTAATTTTTCTTTTTTTTTCCTGCGTCCGTCTCTCTCCCTCTTTTTTTCTTTTTTTCTTTTTTGTCCTTTTTTTCTTTTTTTCCTTTTTTTCCCCTTTTTTTTCCTTTTTTCCCTTTTTTTCTTTTTTTTTTTTTCCTCTCTTTTCTTTTTGTCCTTTTTCCTGTCCGATGTCTCTTCCTTCTCCTTCTCTCCGCTCCCAGGGGCCGCCTGACTTTCATGGACATGTATGAAATGCTGAGACATATGTCCCCGCCCCTGGGTTTAGGCAAGAAATGCCCACCCCGAGTGGCCTATAAGGTAGAATAACTCTTCCCGCCAGGGCGAAGCCCCCCCGAGCCGGGCCGGTTCCCGGCAGCGGCACCGACTCAGCCCGGCCGACGCTTCGTGGCCTTTTTTTTTGGGGGGGGGGGTTTTGTTGGTGTTTTTTTTTTTTTTTTTTTGGCTTTTTTTGTTGGTTTGGTTTTTGGTGTTTTTCTCCTCCTGCGGCGAGCCCTCGGCGCTGAGCCTCCGCGCGTCCCCCCCAGGACGGGCTGGGTAAGATCCGCCGCCCGAGGAGCGTGTGCCCCCCCCCCCCCCCCGGGCCACCTCCCGGCCCCCCAGTGGGCTGGAGGCTGGGGGTGGACCCCCCAGAGCCCCCCCTGTTGGGGGTCCCCCGTGGGGCTCAGCCAGCCCCCCCCGGAACCCTTCTTTGGGAACCACCTTTGGGCTCGTCCAGCCCCCCCAGAAGCCTCTATTGGGGACCCCCATTGGGCCTGACCAGCCCCCCCCCCAAAGCCACTGTTTGGGGACCCCCCTCTTTGGGCTCAACCAGCCCCCCCCCAAGAACCCTTATTTGGGGACCCCCCCCATTGGGCCTGACCAGCCCCCCCAGAAGCCCCTACTGGGGACCCCCTCTGGGACTCAATCAGCCCCCCCAAAGCCCCTGTTTGAGGACCCCCCCCCCCTTTGGGCTCAACCAGTCCCCCCCCAAGACGCCTTATTTGGGGACCCCCCCATTGGGCTTGACCAGCCCCCCCAGAAGCCCCTACTGGGGACCCCCTCTGGGACTCAACCACCCCCCCCCAAGCCCCTGTTTGGGGACCCCCCCCCCCCTTTGGGCTCATCCACCCCCCGCCCGAGCCCCTGTTTGGGACCCCCCGCATGGGGCTCAGACAGCCCCCTCATAGCCACTATTTGGGGACACCCCACCCCCCCCCCCCGGGGCACAGCCAGCGCCCCCCCCTATATTGGGGGTCCCCTGTAGGGCTTGGAGCTCCCCCCGCCCAGAGCAGCCCATTTTTAGCCCCCCCCCCCCAACGGTGCCCGCTGGAGGAGCCCCTGCTCGGCCCCCCCGGGGTCACCCTCTCCCCCGACGCCCCCGTCCCTGTAGCCTTCCCCCCCCCCCCTCCAGTTTTCCCTCTCTCCATCCCCCCCCCCGGCCGCCTCCTCTCCTGGCAGTGAGTCCCCCCCCCCGTCCCCCCCCCGGCTGCTGCACTGCCCGCGACCCCCCCCCCCCAGCCGCGGGGGCTACGAGTGCTCGGGAGCTGCATCGTGGTGGGGGCGGGGGCCGGGGGGGGGGTACCCGGGCACCGGGGGGGGGTGTGTGGGGACCTCGCGTCTCCCTGCCTCAGTTTCCCCACGGGCATCGCTCGCTCCCGGCCCTGCTGCTCTGCACCCCCACATCCCCCCCCCACCCCTGGGGGCTGCATGGGGAGGGGGGGGGGGTGTCTCTACCCCTATTTTTTTTTGAGGGGGGGCACAAAAACCTTCCGCCACCCGCTTGGCACTGCGGGGGGGGGGGGGGGGGTATGTGGCATGGGGCACCATGGGGCTGAAGCCTGGCAAACTCATCGCTTCTCCCCCCCCCCAGCACCACCCCCCCCTCCCCCAGCCCAGGCATGTCTCCCCGGTCCCCCCCCCCTCCGAGGATGCTGGTTTGCACCCAGAGAAGCCCCCACACACACCACCCCCCCCCCCCCCCAGTGGGGCTGGGGGGGTCCCTCCCTGCTGCATGTGCTGCATGCGCTGTGCGCCCCCCACCCCCCCCCATCCCCCCCACCCCTCAAGCCCCGGACGCCGGGGGTCCCGCTTGGCCGTGCCGTGCCCCCCACCCCGGGCGTCTTGCGGGGGGCCGCGGCCTGGGGAGAAGGCGGGGGGCCGGGGCGGGGGGGGGGGGGGTTGGGGGGGGTGAGGTATCGGGGAGGGCAGCTGGGGGATCCGTGCCTCAGTTTCCCCGGCGGCTGCGGGGCGGCCCCCGCCTTCTCGCCAGCCCCCGGGCGCGGCGGGATTGGGGGGGCCGTGGCTGACGGGTGTTTGTGTGTGTGTGTGTGTGTGTGTGTGTGTGTGTGTGTGGTGTGTGTGTCCCCCCCCCGGCTCTGCTCGGCCCCCGCAGCGGCTGCTCCGCATGGACCTGCCGGTGGCCGACGACAACACGGTGCACTTCAACTCCACCCTCATGGCCCTGATCCGCACCGCCCTCGACATCAAGATCGCCAAAGGCAAGGCCCGGGGGGGGACACACACACACGGGGACCCCCCCCCGGCGGAATGGGAGCGGGGTCCTGGAGGGGACGGGGACGGGCGCTCTGGGGACACGGCAGCCTTGGGAGGGGGACAAGGGACCCCGAGGGGTTGGGCACCAGGTACCCGGGGATGAGGATCCCACAGGGGTGGGGATGAGGATGGGGATACGGGGATCCCGCAGGGATGGGGATGAGGATGGGGATACGGGGATCCCGCAGGGATGGGGATACGGGGATCCCACAGGGATGGGGATGAGGATGGGGATACGGGGATCCTGCAGGGATGGGGATATGGGGATCCCGCAGGGATGGGGATGAGGATGGGGATACGGGGATCCCGCAGGGATGGGGATATGGGGATCCCGCAGGGATGGGGATGAGGATGGGGATACGGGGATCCCGCAGGGATGGGGATGAGGACAGGGACTCCGCAGGGACGGCGATCGTGGAGGGATGGGGACAAGGATGGGGACTCTGGGGGGATGGGGATCCTGCAGGGATGGGGATGAGGATGGGGGTACAGGGATCCCACAGGGATGAGGATGAGGGTGGGGACTCTGGAGGGACAGGGATCATGGAGGGATGGGGACGAGGACAGGGACTCCGCAGGGACGGCGATTGTGGAGGGATGGGGATGAGGATGGGGGGACGGGGATCCTGGAGATTCGGGGACGAAGACGTGAGGGACTGTGTCCCAGGACCCTGGGGACGTGGGGACAGGAGTCCTGTGGGGGACGGGGACAGGGATGGGGTCCCTGGGGGTGGAGGGGACAAGAACCGGGAGCCCAGGGATGGAGGTCCCTGGGGAACGGGGGGAAGAGGGGGACAGGGGAACATCAGCGGACGGGGGGACAGGGCAGAAGTGTCCCTGGGGGGGGGATAGGGAGGTCCCCATGGGGTAGGGCAGGGGGTGGCGGGGGGGGGGACAGGGCCGGGGGGCTCAGCCCTCTCTCCGCAGGGGGAGCCGACAAGCAGCAGATGGACGCCGAGCTGCGCAAGGAGATGATCGCCATCTGGCCCAACCTCTCCCCCAAAAACCTGGACCTGCTCGTCACCCCCCACAAGTGTAAGGGACCGGCCCCCCCCACCCCACCCCCCGGTCCCCGTCCCCGTCCCCTCTCACCCTCTGCCCCCGCAGCCACCGACCTGACGGTGGGGAAGATCTACGCCGCCATGATGATCATGGAGTACTACCGGCAGAGCAAAGCCAAGAAGCTGCAGGCCATGCGGGAGGAGCAGGTGGGGACAGCACCCAAAACGCGTCCCCTCCCCAGCTCCGTCCCCTCCCCGTGTCCCCCCAGGGTCCCAGCCTGGCCCCATCCCTCTCCTCTGCCACCTCCCGCATCCCCGTCCCAGCCCTGTCCCCTTCCCAAGTCCCTCCTGTGTCCCCATTCCTCCAGTGTCCCCATCCCAGCCCTGTCCCCTCCTCTGCCACCTCCCATGTCCCCATCCCAGCCCTGTCCCCTTCCCATGTCTCTCCAGTGTCCCCGTCCCAGCCCTGTCCCCTTCCCAGGTCCCTCCTGTGTCCCCATCCCGTCCCCAAGCATCTCTCCAGTGTCCCCCTCTCAGCTCTGTCCCCTCCTCTGCCACCTCCGGTGTCCCCACCCCAGCCCTGTCCCCTTCCCAAGCCCCTCCGGTGTCCCCATCCCCATCTCCAAGTGTCCCAGCTCCATCCCATCTTCGTGTCCCCGTCCCCAAGCATCCCTCCAGTGTCCCCATCCCAGCCCTGTCCCCTTCCCAAGTCCCTCCAGTGTCCCCATCCCTCCAGTGTCCCCATCCCTCCAGTGTCCCCATCCCAGCCCTGTTCCCCCCTCTGCCACCTCCAGTGTCCCCATCCCAGCCCTGTCCCCTTCCCAAGTCCCTCCAGTGTCCCCATCCCTCCAGTGTCCCCATCCCAGCCCTGTTCCCCCCTCTGCCACCTCCAGTGTCCCCATCCCAGCCCTGTCCCCTTCCCATGTCTCTCCAGTGTCCCCTTCCCAGCCCTGTCCCCTTCCCAAGTCCCTCTCCGTATCCCCATCCCCTCCCCGTGTCCCCCCCCGTGCCGCGTCCCCAGCCCCTCTCGTGTCCCCGCAGAACCGGACGCCGCTGATGTTCCAGCGCATGGAGCCGCCGTCCCCCACGCAGGAGGGGACCCCGGGGCCGGACGCGGCGCCCACGGCCGAGCCGGGCGCGGGGCTGTAAGTGCCGCGGGGGCCCCATCCCACCCCCGCCCGGGGTGGGGGGCAGCCGGGAGGGGGCTGAGCCTCCTGTGACACCCCCCCCCCTCCCCAGGGCCACGCGCGACGGGGGCCTGAAGGAGAGTCAGTCCTGGGTCACCCAGCGCGCCCAGGAGATGTTCCAGAAAACGGGCACCTGGAGCCCCGAGCGGGGACACCCCGAGGACGTCCCCAACAGCCGCCCCAACTCCCAGGTGAGGGGCTGCGCCACCCCCCCCCGCGTCCCCCGAGCCCCGGCCGGATCCATGTCCCTCCATCCCCCATGTCCCCAAGGGTCCCCTGGGTCACATCTCCCCCACCTTCATCCATCCCCCGTGTCCCCAAGGGTCCCCTGAGCCCCATGTCCCCCATGTCCATCTATCCCCCGTGTCCCCAGGGGTCCCCTGAGCCCCATGTCCCCCACTTCCATCCATCCCCCATGTCCCCAGGGGTCCACTGGGCCCCATCTCCCCCACATCCACCACTCCATGTCCCCATGGGTCCCTTGAGCCCCATGTCCCCCACACGTCCCTCCATCCCCCACGTCCCCAAGGGTCCCCTGTGCCCCATCTCCATCCATCCCCCGTGTCGCCAGGTGTCCCCTGAGCCCCATGTCCCCTGTGTCCCTCCACCCCCCATGTCCCCACCTGCACATCCCTCCCCACGTCCCCTGCTGCCTGCCACCCCCCGGCCCCCACGTGGCACCTCGCTGTGCCCGGGGGGGGGGGGGGGGAAACGTCCCTGTTTTCGGTGCCACCCACCCTCACCCCCGCCTCAGTTTCCCCCCCTGACGCCCCCGTCCCCCCGCAGCTGGTGGAGATGCGCGAGATGGCGAAGGACGGCTACTCCGACAGCGACTACCTGCCCATGGAGGGCCACGGCCGCGCCGCCTCCATGCCGCGGCTCCCCGCCGAAAACCAGGTGAGGGGACCCCTTCCGGGGCGCCGCCATCCCTGTCACCCCCCCGGCAGGCTCAGCAGCACGACCCCCCCCCTCCCACGCTGCCATGGCTTTAACGGGGGTGGGGGGGGTGGCTTTTGGGGGGGCTGGGACGCCTGGTCCGTGCTGTGGTGGCCGTGGGCAACGTGGTGCCGGTGGGGTGTGACCCTGCTGGTGGCCCCGGTGGCAGGAGCAACGTCCCGTGTGTCCCCCCCTCAAATGGCTGCAGCTGCTGGGCCAGGGGCTTCGGGGCGGGGGGGGGGGGGGCATGAGCATGGCGGCAGCAGGCAGGGGGCTTTGAGGGGGGGGGGCATGAAGCTGGGGGAGAGGTGCTGCCTCCCCCACGCCGGGTCAGAGCTGTGGCCGTGGGGCAACCAAGTGGCCACCGGTCCCCGTGTGGGGACGTTCCTGCATCCGCTCCGGCGCAGTTGTGTCCGTTTTCCCCGCCCCCAGCAGACCCAAAGCTGGGGGGACGCCACGGCCACCACGGTCCCCGACGACGCGGATCGGCGTCCTCTGTGCCACCGGCTTTGGGGGTGTCCCCCCCACCTCCACACGCCCTGGGGACAGGGACGGGGACAGGGATGCTCTGGCTGCTCTGCTCATGGCTGCTGCTGGCCCGGCCGGTGCTTGGCTCCGTGTGGGGGTGACCCCGGTCCCGCCCCGCCCCGTGTCGTCCCCCCCCCGTCCCCGTCCCCGTGTTTACTCTGGTCTCTCTCTCTCTCCCGGCTCTGCGGGCACCGCCTGGGCTGGCTCTAGCAGAGGAGGAAGGTCCGACCCCGAGGGAATAACCTCAGTGTAGGTACCGCCGGGCCCCGCCAGAGCCCCCCCGCTCCGCCTGCTCCTCCCCCGGCCCCCGCGGGCCCCCCCCCCGCCCTCTGCCTCCATCCCTCCCTCCCTCCATCGTTCCTTCCCATCGTTCCTTCCATCCATCCCTCTCTCCACCTTTCCCTCCATCCCTCCCTCCATCATTCCTGCCATCCCTCCCTCCATCGTTCCCTCCAACATTCCCTCCCTCCATCCCTCCCTCCATCCCTCCCTCCCTCCATCATTCCCTCCCTCCCTCTCTCCATCCATCCATCATTCCCTCCATCCATCCCTCCCTCCCTCCCTCCATCATTCCCTCCCTCCCTCCCTCCCTCCCTCCATCCATCCATCCATCCATCATTCCCTCCCTCCCTCTCTCCCTCCATCCACCCATCCCTCCATCCACCCATCCATCCATCCCTCCATCCATCCACCATCCATCCATCCATCCATCCATCCATCCATCCCCATCATTCCCTCCCTCCTTCCACCATTCCCTCCTTCCCTCCATCCATGCCTCCCTGAATCCCTCCATCCCTCCTCCCTCCATCCTTCCCTGAATCCCTCCATCCCTGTGTCCCTCCCTCCGTCCTTCCCTCCCTCCCTGCATCCCTCCATCTTTCCATTCCACCATCTGTCCCTCAATCCCACCTTTATTCGTCCCTCCATCCTTCTGTCCCCGAGTCCTTCTGTCCCCGTGTCCCTCTGTCCCTGTGTCCTCCCAGCCCGCTCTCCCTCCCTCCCGCTCTCTCTCCATCCAGGAACAGCCGCTCTCCTGCCTCTTTCCCGTCTGTCTGTCCATCCCTTCCCAGTCCCTGTCCCTGTCCCTGTCCCTGTCCCCATCCCCGCCATCTCTGCCCCCCCCGTACCCTCCTCTTGTCCCCCCCCTCCATGTCCTGGGCCACCCGGACCCTCGTCGCTCCGTGTTCCAGCACCAGCGTGGCCAGCGAGGAGCAGCGTCCCCGTCCCCTTGTTCCCATCCCCTTGTCCCTGTCCCCCCGTCCCTGTCCCCATCCTCCCCTTCTTCCCCCCCCCCCCCCGGTGGCCGGCGACGCTCAGGGGGCCCCGGCGGTGGCAGCGCAGCCCAATGGTTAGAGCAGCGGGGGGGGGGTCTGTCCCAGGGGGCTGAGATGCTTCACCGGAGCTTGTCCGTCCCCAAGGCCATGGGGACGCAGTGACAGGGGACGTCGTGTCCCCCCCCAACCCAGCTGTGGGACCCCCAGCACAGCGGGTCGGCCCCCGCCGAGGCTGGGGGCAATGGGGACATCGGGTGGCCCCTCAGGGCACGCGGTGGCTGCGGGAGGCGTGGGGACGTGTGGGGACACCCCATCCTGCGGCAGCGGCAAGAGGGGAACGGGGCGGGAGGGATGGAGCCGGGGGGGCTGCGGGAGAGGGATGGGGCAGGATGGGGGGGGGGGGATGGACAGAGGGAGGGAGGGATGGGGAGGTGAAGGGACGGACAGAGGGATGGACGGAGAGAGGGAGGGATGGAGAGGTGAAGGGACGGACAGAGGGATGGACGGAGAGAGGGAGGGATGGATGGAGGGAGGGAGGGAGGGATGGATGGATGGAGAGATGGAGGGAGGGACGGATGGATGGATGGAGAGGTGGAGGGAGGGATGGAAGGAATGATGGATGGATGGAGGGATGGATGGAGAGGTGGGTGGATGGAGGGAGGGATGGAGGGATGGAGAGGTAGAGGGAGGGAGGGAGGGATGGATGGATGGATGGATGGATGGATGGATGGATGGATGGATGGAGGGAGGGGTGGATGGAGGGACAGACAAATGGATGAATGAATGGAGGGAGGGAGGGATGGATGGATGGATGGATGGAGAGGTGGAAGGATGGATGGATGGATGGATGGATGGATGGAGAGGTGGAAGGATGGATGGATGGATGGATGGATGGATGGATGGATGGATGGATGGATGGATGGAGAGGTGGAGGGAGGGATGGATGGATGGGTGAATGGAGAGGTGGAGGGATGGATGGATGGAGGGATGGGTGGATGGAGAGGTGGAGGGATGGATGGATGGAGGGAGGGATGGATGGATGGATGGATGGAGGGATGAATGAATGGAGGGATGGATGGAGGGATGGAGGGATGGATGGATGGATGGAGGGATGAATGAATGGAGGGATGGATGGATGGATGGAGGGATGAATGAATGGAGGGATGGATGGAGGGATGGAGGGAGGGAGGGATGGAGGGATGGATGGATGGATGGAGGGATGAATGAATGGAGGGATGGATGGATGGATGGAGGGATGAATGAATGGAGGGATGGATGGAGGGATGGAGGGAGGGAGGGATGGATGGATGGATGGATGGATGGATGGATGGAGGGATGAAGAGACACAAAGGGCCAGCCCAAGCAGGTAACTCTTCCCTCAAGCTCCCCCCCACCGCAGGAGCCGGGTCCCCCCCCCCAGCCCCTCCGGGCTCCCCCGGACCGTTCCCGCTCTGCTCTCGCCCGCAGACCATCTCGGACGCCAGCCCCATGAAGCGCTCGGCCTCCATGCTGGGCCACCCGCGCGGCCGGGGCATCCGCCTGGACGACTACTCGCTGGAGCGCGTCATCCCCGAGGACGGGCAGCGGCACCACCAGCGCCGGCGGGACCGCGGCCACCGCACCTCCGAGCGCTCCCTCAGCCGCTACACCGACGTGGACACAGGTGGGACACACACACTACCCCGGGGTCACCCCCCCGTCTCTGCCCTCCCCTGGGCCACCCCGCGCCTCCCGCCTGGGCACCCCGGGGCTCCCACCGTCTCCTCCCACCCCAGGTGTCCCCAAGGCCACCCTGGCCCTCTGGTGGGTCCCCATCGTCTCCCGGCCCAGCTGGCCCCAAGGCCACCACCTCTCCTCCTGCACCCTGCGTCCCCTGGGCCACCCCATCATCTCCACCACATCCATCTCCTGCTCTCCATGTCCCGTGGGACACCCCAACTCTGCCACCAAGTCCATCTCCTACACTCCATGTCCCCTGGGACACCCCATCACCTCCACTGGGTCCATCTCCTGCACCCACACATCCCCTGGGACACCCCATCTCCACCACATCCATCTCCTGCACCCGACATCCCCTGGGACACCCCATCACCTCCAACAGGTCCACCTTCTGCACCCCACGTCCCCTGGGACACCCCATCTCCACTGGCTCCCCATCTCCTCCTGCACCCCATGTTCCCTGGGCCACCCCATCACCCCCACCACATCCACCTCCTGCCCCAGGTGTCCCCTGGGATACCCCATCCCTGCCACCAGATGTCCCCTGGGCCACCCCATCACCCCCACCACATCCACCTCCTGCCCCAGGTGTCCCCTGGGCCACCCCATCTCCTCCAGCGGGTCCATCTCCTGCACCCCACGTCCCCTGCAACACCCCCTCTCTGCCACCACATCCATCTCCTGCACCCCACGTCCCCTGGGCCACCCCATCACCTCCACCGGGTCCCCACCTCTTGCCCCAGGTGTCCCCTGGGCCACCCCATCTCTGCCACCAAGTCCCCACCTCCTGCCCCAGGCGTCCCCTGGGCCACCCCGTCTCCAGCGGCTCCCCCCGTGTCCTCCTGCACCCCCCTGTCCCCCAGGTGCCCCATCTCCTCCACCGCGTCCCCAACTCCTCCCGTGTCACGTCCCGTCCCCCCCCCCAGGGCTGGGCACGGACCTCAGCGTGACGACGCAGTCGGGCGACCTCCCCCCCAAGGAGCGGGACCCCGAGCGGGGCCGCGCCAAGGACCGCAAGCACCGGCACCACCACCACCACCACCACCACCACCACGGCCCCGGGGACAAGGACCGCTGCCCCCCCCCCGAGCGCCATGACTACGGCCGGCCCCGCTCCCGCGACCGGCGCTGGTCCCGCTCCCCCAGCGAGGGCCGGGACCACCCAGCCCCCCGGCAGGTGGGTGCCCCCCCCCCTCCGCTCCCCCCTCCGCCTCTAGGCACCCACACGACAACCCCCCCCCCCCAAAACCCCTGGCGGGGGGTGCAAGGGCTGCATTCCCCCCCCCCCGGCTGGGTCACCTGGCTTGGGGTTCAAGCGAAGACCCCCCCCCCCATCCCCAGGACACTGCCCCCCCCCCCGCCACCAGCGCTGGGGAGGCTGATGGGGGCATTAGGACACCCCCCCCCCCCCCAAGCATCCATGGCCGCTTGGGTGGGGGGGTGGGGGGGGGGTGTCCCAGCCCCCCCCTTGCCCATTCTGCCCACCCCAGTTTATACTGGTGGCATGCAGGATCCCAGTTACACCAGCAGAGCCCCCCCCTCTCCCCCCCAGGTACCCCACATTGGGGGTCCAGCCGCGCCCCCCCCCCCAGGAGGGGCAGCACCCAGAGGAGGGGCAATGGAGGGTGGGGGGGGGACACAAGCAGCCCACCCCTCGGGGGGGGGGGGGGTCTGGGGGTGCAAGGGGGGGGGGGTGGCGGCGGTCGGCCGCTGGCAACGCTTTGACCCCCTCCAGTTGCCCCCCACCACCCCCACCCCCTTTCCGTTCCCGGCCCCCCTCCCCCCCCCGTGCCCGTCCCCTGCCCGCACAGAGCCACCTCGCTTGGCCCCCCCCGGTGCCCCCCAGCTGCTTTTTTTTTTTTTTTTTTTTTTTTGGGGGCGGGAGGGGGGGGGCCTGCCTTGATTCACCTCTCTGTCTCCCCATCGCTGTGCTTTGGCTGCGCTGTCACGGCGAGGGGTGGCCCAGGTAAGCCACTCGGGGCCCCCCCCCACCGTCTGCTCCGGCCCCCCCTCCAGGCTCCGGCGAACCGCCCCCCCCCCCCCTCCCCCCCCCACATCCCCCATGACCACGCTGGAAAGTTTGGAACGAAGCTGCCCCCCCTGCTTCCCCCCCCACCATCCTCCACCAGACCCCCCCCCCCCCAACCTGCACACCCCCGGTGGTGGTGGTGGTCGGGGCGGGGCGGGGGGGGGGGGCACCAGACCCGGCTGGTCCCTGCGTGGGGACTGTTTTGGGGTGACGACCCCCCCACACCCCATCTCCAGCCCCACTGCACCCCCTTCGCCCTGGAGGGGGCCAGGAGCAGGACCATGGGGCTCCCCCCAGCCCAGGGTTGGGATGCTGGGACCCCCCCCCAGAGCCCTACATTGGGGTGCACGGCCCCACGTGCCCAGGGTTGGGGGCGCAGGGACCCCCCCCAGCCCGGAATGGGGGTGCACGGCCCCCACGTGCCCAGGGTTGGGGTACAGGGACCCCCCCCCCAGAGCCCTACATTGGGGTGCACGGCCCCCCGTGCCCAGGGTTGGGGTACAGGGACCCCCCCCCCCCAGCCTTCAATGGGGGTGCACGGCCCCACATGCCCAGGGTTGGGGGTGCAGGGACCCCCCCCCCAGCCCTGAATGGGGGTGCACGGCCCCACGTGCCCAGGGTTGGGGGTGCACGGACCCCCCCCAGAGCCCCTACATTGGGGTGCACGGCCCCACGTGCCCAGGGTTGGGGGCGCAGGGACCCCCCCCCAGCCCGGAATGGGGGTGCACGGCCCCACGTGCCCAGGGTTGGGGTACAGGGACCCCCCCCCAGAGCCCTACATTGGGGTGCACGGCCCCCCGTGCCCAGGGTTGGGGTACAGGGACCCCCCCCCCCCAGCCTTCAATGGGGGTGCACGGCCCCACATGCCCAGGGTTGGGGGTGCAGGGACCCCCCCCCCAGCCCTGAATGGGGGTGCACGGCCCCACGTGCCCAGGGTTGGGGGTGCACGGACCCCCCCCAGAGCCCTACATTGGGGTGCACGGCCCCACGTGCCCAGGGTTGGGGGTGCAGGGACCCCCCCCCCAGAGCCCTACATTGGGGTGCACGGCCCCACGTGCCCAGGGTTGGGGGCGCAGGGACCCCCCCCCCAGCCCGGAATGGGGGTGCACGGCCCCACGTGCCCAGGGTTGGGGTACAGGGACCCCCCCCAGCCCGGAATGGGGGTGCACTAACTGGATCGGGGACCTCAGCCCTTCCAGACGGGTTTGGGGGCACCCCACTAGTCCTTGGGGGGGGGGCACGGCCCCTGCGCTGAGGTTTGGGGGGTGCACAGCCCCCTCCCCCCCCCCCCCCCAGAGGCCTGGGCTGGGTGACGGCGTTGGGGTGCCCGGTCCTGTACCCCCCCCCCCCCAATAGGTGCCAGGGTCACCCCCTTGGATTGGGGTGCAGGGACCCCCCCCCACAATAGGCAGGGGGGGCACAGATATCCCCCCCCCCCCAAAAGGCCTGAATGGGGGTGACCATCCCCTACACACACACACACACACCCCCGGCCGGGTATCGGGGTGCACCGTCCCCCCCCCAGCACCGGATCGGGGCCCCCACCAGTCCCAGACTGGGGCACGCGGACCCCCAGTCCCTGCAGGTAAGGGATTGTGGGGGCTGGAGGGGGGGTTCACGGCCCTCCCCCCCCCAGGTAAGAGATCGGTATCACCCCCTCCCTGCAGGGCCCAGATCGGGGCGGGGGGGGGGGGGGGGGGGGGGGGAATCACGACCCCCAAACCCCAGGTGTCTTCCCCCCCCCCCCAAATGACAGTTTGGGGTGCAGGGTGTGCCTCCCCCCCAAGGGACTTCCAAACTTCTCCAGCCGCCCCCCCCCCATCTCTCCCGGCTGAACCCCGACCCCCCCCCCCCCCGCCCCGAACCCCCCCCTCCCCCCCCTTTCCCGGAGCTTTGGTTTCTTTTGCCTTGCAGTGGCTTTGGGGAGGGGGGGGACGTGTCCCGGCAGCCCCCCCCACGTCCCTCCTCTCCCCTCGGGCCTCCCCTCATCCCTCCCCGCCCCCCCTCCCCCCCCCCCAGCCCACAGCCGCCTCCAGCCGCCCCGGCCCCCCCCCGCGTGTCCCCCCCCCCCGCCTCTTCTCACTTCTCTTCCCCTCTGCTCTCTCGTTTGTTTTTTGTGTGTCGTGTCCCCCCCCCACCCGTGTCCCCGATGCTTTTCTCCGGCCCCCCGACCCCCCCCCATCCCCGCCTGCCCCCCCCGTGTCTGCATGGGCCATGGCTGTGACACCCCCCCCCCCACTCCGTCCGTGATCCCTCATGGCTGTGACACCCCCCCCCCATGTCTCTGCTTGTCCCTGTGTCCCCCACGGCCGTGCCCACGCCCCGTGTCCTGTCCCCTTTGTCCCCCGTGTCCATGTCCCCGCGTCCTTTCTGTGTCCCCCATGTCCATTCCCCCCCCGTGTCCTCGTCCCCCGTGTCCCCCATGTCCATTCCCCCCCCCGTGTCCGTGTCTCCCGTCTTTCGTGTCCACTTCCCCCCCCGTGTCTTGTCCCCCGCCATGTCTCCCATGACCTTTCCCCCTGTGTCCGTGTCCCCCATGTCCATTCCCTCCTTTGTCCGTGTCCCCATGTCCATCCTGTGTCCATGTCCACATGTCCCCCCCATGTCCGTGTCCCCCCCATGTCCGTATCCCCCCCTGTGTCCATGTCCCCCATGTCCATTCCCCCCCCCGCACCCGTGTCCCCGTGTCCATGTCCCCCGTCTCCCCTGTCTTTTTCCCCCCTCCATGTCCATGTTCCCCCATGTCCCCCATGTCCATTCCCCCCCCGTGTCCCTGTGTCCATGTCCCCCATCTCCATGTCTTCTTCCCCCCCCGTGTCCCCCATGTCCATTCACCCCCGTGTCCGTGTTCCCCGTGTCCCCCATGTCTATTCCCCGCCATGTCCATTCCCCCCCCGTGTCCATGTCCCCCATGTCCATTTCCCCCCCCCCGGGTCCGTGTCCCTGTGTCCGTGTCCCCTGTCTCCCATGTCTTTTTCCCCCTCCCCGTGTCCCCCATGTCCCCCGTGTCCCCCATGTCCATCCCCCCCCGTGTCCGTGTCTCCCGTGTCCCCCATGTCCATTCCCCTCCCGTGTCCCCCATGTCCATCCCCCCCCGTGTCCGTGTCTCCCGTGTCCCCCATGTCCATTCCCCTCCCGTGTCCCCCATGTCCCCCACGTCCATTCCCCCCCCGTGTCCGTGTCCCCCCGTGTCCCCCACGTCCATTCCCCCCCCCGTGTCCGTGTCCCCCATGTCCATTCCCCCCCCGTGTCCCCCATGTCCCCCACGTCCATTCCCCCCCCGTGTCCCCCATGTCCATTCCCCCCCCGTGTACCCCATGTCCCCCACGTCCATTCCCCCCCCGTGTCCGTGTCCCCCGTGTCCCCCATGTCCATTCCCCCCCCGTGTCCCCCATGTCCCCCACGTCCATTCCCCCCCCGTGTCCGTGTCCCCCGTGTCCCCCACGTCCATTCCCCCCCCGTGTCCGTGTCCCCCATGTCCCCCACGTCCATTCCCCCCCCGTGTCCGTGTCCCCCGTGTCCCCCATGTCCATTCCCCCCCCGTGTCCCCCATGTCCCCCACGTCCATTCCCCCCCCGTGTCCCCCATGTCCATTCCCCGCCATGTCCATCCCCCGCCGTGTCCGTGTCCCCCCCCCCCCCGCCCCCCCCCCGTCCCCCGCCGTGATCCCCGGTGTCTCGGTGTTGCTGTAGGGCAGTAGTTCGGTGAGCGGCAGCCCGGTGCTCTCCACCTCGGGGACCAGCACCCCCCGCCGCGCCCGCCGCCAGCTCCCGCCGACCCCCGCCACGCCGCGGCCGCACGTCTCCTACTCCCCCGCCGCCCGCCGACCCCCCCCCGCCGCGCCGCCCCCCGCCCGCGGGCCCCGCCGCCCCCCGCCGCCCGCCGCCGCTGCCCCCGCCTCGCCCCGCGCCCCCCGACCCGCCGCACGATGGACCGACCCCCCCCGAGGCACCCGCGACCCGGAGACGACGCTCGACGGACGCCCCCCGCCACGGGCCCCCCGCGGCGGCGGCGGCGGGGGGGGAGGACCGGGCCCGTCGCCCCCCCGGCCCGGCCGGCGGTTGCCCAACGGCTACTACCCGGGGCACGGCGGCGGGAAGGGGCGACCCGGTCTCCGCGACCCCTACAGCGAGACGGACGATGACTGCTGCTAGCGGCGCCTCCCCACGACATATCGCGACAGGGCGCCGCGACATACCGCGGCGTAAGGGGCGGGGGGGGCGGGGGGGGAAGGTGCGGACGTCGCCACAACCCGCCCCCCCCCCGCCGCCCGCTCCCGGGGCTATGGATGAGTTTTATCATCTGGAGGAGCCGCCGCCGACGCGGGGGGGGTGGTGGCACCGGGGACACACACACCCCCCCCCCGCCAAAACAAACATCGTCACCCCCCCCAACCCCCCCCCCCAATCCCCGGAGCCCCGGGCCGGGAGGAGCCGCCGGGGCGGGAACGGGCCGCGGGAAGCGGATCCCCGCGGGGGGGGGGGAGGCACCGGGACCCAGGCACCGGGCACCGGCACTGCCGGATCCATCCCCCCCCCGCCCGAGGCACGGAGGCGGCGGGGGCCGGGCTGCCGCCATTGCATGAACCGAGTTACCGAAAAGAGAAATAAAGAGAAAAAAAAAAAAAGACAAAAAAAAAAAAAAAAAGACAAAAAAAAAAAAAACCCAACCCCACCCCGAATTCCCCCCCCCCCTTCCCCCCCCCCCCGAACAGACGAAACCATTAAAAAAAAGAGGAATTTTGGATCGAGCCCTTCTCGCTCCTTCCCGGGATCGGGCCCCGGGGGGGGGGGGTGTGGTGCTGGCGGGGGGGTGCCGGGGCGGCTCGTTCCCCCCCCCCCCCCCTTCTCCCCGCCCCCCAGGGCCGCCCCCTCCCCCGCCGCAGGAACGAGGAAACGCCCCGCGGCCCCGCCCGGAGCACCGGGGACACCGCGAGGGGGAAGGGGGGGGGCGGAGGGGGGGTCACCACACGGGGCGGGGGGGGGACGGGGACACGGGACCCCCCTGCAGCCAGCAGCATCCCCCCGCCCCGGGAGGGGTCCCCCGGTGGGAACGTGGCGGCCGTTTGAGCCCCCCCTCCCCCCCCATTGGGGGGGGGACGGGCCGGTCCCACTTGGGGGGGGGGGCCCTGCACCCCCCAGCCCAGCTCAGCCCCGGGGATGGGGGGCGGGGGGGGGCGCTAAGCAGGAACCACTCCCCCCCCCTTTCCACCCCCCCACCCCGCCGGGGGACCCGGGCATCCGGGCGCCTGCCCTGCCCCCCCCCCGGCCCAACCCCCGCGTGGGCGGCACGTGGAGCTTCCCGGAACCGAGGGGGGGGGGGGGGGGGGGTGTTTCCCTGCCTGGATCCGCCCCCCCCGCGGGACGGGGGTCCCCCCACCCCCGGGGCAGGTGCCGGATATTCCCCCCCCCCCCCCCCATATCCTGGCCCGAGGGGGGGAAACTGAGGCAGGGAGGAAGTGTGGGGGGGGAACCGATCTCACCCCCCCCCCGGCCCGAAACCCCCGTTGCCCAAAAAAGAACGTTTTTCCCCAAAGTTGGGGGTAGAAACGCCCCAAGCGGCCCCGAGACCCCCCCCCCCCCCCGCCCCGAGAATCCAGCCGTTCCCCCCGGAAACCCCTTTGTCCCCCAAATTGGGGGGCGGGGGGGGGGGGCACCGATATTGGTGTCACAGGGACACAGAGCATGGCCCCCCCCCGCTCCTCCTCCTCCCCCCCCGACACCCCGAGGCAGCAGCTGCACAAACCCCACCTTTATTTCATTAACAAAATAATAATTAAACAAAAACGGGGGGGGGGAGGGGGGGGGGGCAGGGCCAGCCTGGATCCCCCCCCAGCACGACACAACCACCGATCTGGCGGGGGGGGCCCACCGGGGGCCGCCAGAGTCCGTGTGTCCCGGGGGGGGTGGGGGGGGAGATATTGTCCCCCGTGTCCCCCCCCGTACCTGTTCCGAGTGTCCCCGGGGGGGGGGGGGGGGGGGTAATTTCTCCCCGTGTCCCCCCCCGTATCGGTTCCGAGTGTCCCGGGGCGGGCGGGAATTGTCCCCGTGTCCCTCCGGTACGAGTCCCGCGTGTCCCGGGGGGTTTCTCCGTGCCCCCTCCCTGTGTCCCGAGGGGTCTCCGTGTCCCCGGCGGGGGGTCTCCGTGTCCCCCGGGGGTCTCAGCACGCCCCGACGGCGCGGAGCAGGAGCCCGAAGGCGGCGGCGGGCGGCCCCGAGCAGCGGCCGGGGGGTCCCGGGGGGAGCGGCGGCTCCTCCGCCTCCAGCCGCGCCCGTTTGCTCGGTACCGGCGCCGGTCCCGGCCCCCCCCGAGCCGCTGCTCCGCCGCTTGCGGCCGGTCCGAGGCGCCAGGGGGGTTCCGGGGGAGCGGGGGGGCGGCGGGGGCAGCGCTGGGGGGGGCAGCGGGGAGGCGGCGGCAGCCTCGGGGCGCTCGGAGGGTCGCGGTACCGGCTCGGGGAGTCCTGGGGGTGGTCGCGGTTGGCGGCGTCCGGGGTCGGTGGGCTCGGGGGGTCCCGGTCGTTGCGGGGGTCCCGGCTCGGTGGGCTCGGGGGGTTCCCCCGGTCCTGAGCGCTCCGAGGGTCCCGGTTCTGAGCGCTCGGGGGGACCCCGGTCCGGTGGGCTAAGGGGGTCCCCCCTGTCCCGGTCGCTGCGGGGGTCCCGGTTCGGTGGGCTGGGGGGGGTCCCAGGCCGGTCGGCTGAGGGGGTCCCCCCGGTTCTGAGCGCTCTGGGGGTCCCGGTCCTGGACGCTGTGGGGGTTCCGGTTCGGCGGTCTCGGGGGGTCCCGGTTCTGAGCGTTCTGGAGGTCCCGGTCCTGGTCGCTGCGGGGGTCCGGGGTCGGTGCGCTGGGGGGGGACCCAGGTCGGTCGGTTGAGGGTGTCCCCCCGGTTCGGGGCGCTGCGGGGGTCCCGGTTCGGTGGGCTGGGGGGGGCCCAGATCGGTCGGATGAAGGGGTCCCGGTCGCTTGCGGGGGTCCCGGTTGTGCGGGGTCGCTGTTACCGGCGGGCGGCCGGGGCGCGGCGCTCGGCGGGGTGTCGGTGGGGGGTGGTCCCGGTTGCGGGGGGGGTACCGGCGGTGGCCCGGGCGGTGAGGTAGCGGTGCGGCGGCGCGGAGCAGCAGCGAGAGCTGGAGGCTGCGGTGGAGGCGGAGGCCGCCGCGCTGCAACCGGCCCCGGTGGAGCTTCCACACCGACACCGTCAGCAGCCGCTGCGCCTCCTCCATGGCGGCGGCGCCGGCACCGGACTGCGGCGGGGCCGCCCCCGGGGCTGACACCTTATACCGGCCCCTCCCGCCCCCCCCCCGCTCCGGTCCGCCCCCGCCATCCCCACCCCCCCCCCCCGACCTTCCCGCATCCCGGCCCCGCGGCGCCGGGGGACGGAAATGCCGCGGGGGGGGGGGCAATGCCGGGGAGGGGGGGGCTGCTCTGAAAGCCGGGGTGGGGGTCCCTGTGCCCGCCCCCCCCCCGAGCTGAGGGTCCCTGTGTCCCCATGGGGGGGGGGGGTGGGGGGGGGTCCCTGTGTCTCCATCGGGTGGGGGTCCCTGTGCCCCCCCCCCCCCCCCCCGCCGAGTGAGGGGGGGACGGGTCCTTGTGCCCCCCCCGAGGTTGGAGGTCCCTGTGTCCCCATGGGGTTTGGGGGGGGGGGGGGGGGGCTCCCTCTGTCCTCTGGAATGGGGGTCCCTGTGCTCCCCCCCCCCCCCGAGCTGGGGCTCCCCGTGCCCCCCCCCCCCGCCGGAGTGAGGGGGTCCCTGTGTCCGCCCCCGGGGATGGGGGGTATCCCGTGTGCGCCCCCGAGCTGGGGGGGGAATCCCCGTGTGCCCCCCCCCGCCGTGGGGTGGGGGGGGGTCCCTCCGCAGCACCGGGGAGGGGGGTGTCGGGTGTTACACGGGGATCCCCCCCCCCCCCGCCTCCCTCCCGCCCCCGTGACGTCACCGCCGCCGTTTCCATGACTATATAAGGGGCCGGTGACACCGGGAAGGGGGCGGGGACGCGCGGGGGGGAGGGGGGGGGAGCGGCTTCCGCCTGCCCAAATAAGGGGAAATGGGCGGGGGCGAGGGGGCGGGGGCTGGAGGAGGAGCCCCGCCCCCTCCGGCAGCCGGGCGCGAGTCCCGGGCCTTGCACGGGCCTTGCACAAACACCGGGCATTTCACAAGCACGGGGTCTCTCGCACGAGCGCTTGTGCGAACACCGAGCTCGCACGAGCACCGTCCCTCCCGCAGGCCTCGCACGAGCCTTGCACGAGCGCCCGGCCTCGCGCGACCCTCGCACGACCCTCGCACGAGCACCAGCCCCGCGTGCGCACTGGGGGCCCTGCACCAGCACCGGCTACTGCACGACCACCCGCCCTCGGCACGAGCGCCGTTCCTCGCCCGCCAGCAAAGAACAGCAGCCCCCACATCCCCCCCGCCCCAGCCCCTTTGGGCCCCCTCCCCCCGCGTGTGCACACGCGTGTGCAAACCCCCCCCCCCCCCAGCAGGCGGGAGGCGGGGGCTGTTACAACTCTCTGTGTTTTATTTTTCACTATTAACATTTCTGCAGTCCCTCTCCGCTCTCCTACAGCAGTTCATGTGCAATTCTCCAGCGAGTCGGGGGGGCCGGGTTTTGGGGGGGGGTGGGGGGGGGGGGTGGGGGGCACCAGGAACGGGCGTCTTGGCACTTCATAACACAGGACAGACACTGGCGGCCCCGGGGGGGGGGGGTGTGGGGGGCCACGGGGAAGGGGAAAGGGGGAAAAAGGGGAGGGGGGGGAAGCGCAAAGCCCGGGGGGGGGTCCATGCTGCCGGGACGCCGCCGCGCGCTTCCCCTCTTCTGTACAGCTTTTTTTGGGGGGGGAATAAAGAAAAAAGGGGAAACAAAAAAGCCCGACCCGCCGGGGTTTGGGGAGGGGGGTGGGAAGGGGGGCGGGGGGGCTCTCCAAGCACCCACGGGGGCCGGGGGGGGGGGGGGCAGAGCGGGGACCCCCCTCGCAGGCTGAGACCGTTGCAACTCATCACAGGGGGGAAAGGGGGGGGAAACTGAGGCACGGGATAAAGAGGGGGGGGGAATCCAGGCGTCCGGGGTGGGGGTGGTGTTAAGAAAGTGGGGGAGGGGGGGGTGGTGAGGGTCCCTGTGGCCCCCCCACCGCCACCCCCCGCGGGGAGGGGGCCGGGGGGGTTTGGCACGGAGCGGTGAGATAGTGGAGACGCGATCGGAGCCCGGGGCCCGGGGCAGCGGGTAAGGCACTTGACCGAAACGTCAGGAGACCTGTTGGGGGGCTGCCGGGGGGGGGGGGGGGGGGGGGGGGGGGGCGGATACCTGGGTTCCCTCCCAGCGCCCCCCCCCCGCCTCAGTCTGCACAGAGCCGGGGGGGGGGGGGGGAGCCCATCACACAGTGCCTCAGTTTCCCCCTTCAGGCTCGGAGTCAAGCCGGCGCAAAGCCCTGGTGCCGGGGGAAGGGGGGGGGGGGGGCAGAGCCAGGGCTGGGGGGGGGGCCCCCTGTCCCCCCCACCCCATCCCGGACCCCCCCTGCAGAGGTGGGACTCCCACCTGCGCCCCCCCTCCCCAGATCACCCCTGCCCGGCCACTCCCAGGGTGTCCCCGTGTCCCCCCACCCCCGCGCTGACAGACCCCCGGGGGGGGCTAACGAAGGAGGGGGGCTAACGAGGAGCAGCAGCCTTTAACCCCGCAAGGGGGTCTCGTCCCCATCAGGGGGGTCCCCATCCCCATGGGGGGGCCACACACACGTCCCCCTCCAGCCCGGGGGGGGGCACAGACAGGTGACACCCCCCTTTCTGCGGGGTGGGAGGAGCTGGGGACAAGGGGGGCACCTGGGCAACGCAGGGTTGGGGGGGGGGGGGGACATACGTGCCATCGCCTGGGGACAAACGCAGACACCTGGAGAGATGCCACCCCCGGGGAGGGGACAGGGGGGACCCGGAGAGACGTGGGACCTGGGGGGGGGGGACGGGACACACACGTGATCACCTGGAGAGACTCTGGCCCCGGGGGGGGGGGGGGGAGGGAACACGGGGGACCTGGGGGACACATGCAGGCGCCTGGGGGGGGACGCCGGGACAGGGGGGGACCGAGGCGAACGCATGGGGTTGCCCAGAGAGATGCCGGTCCCCGTGGGGGGGGGGGGACATGGGACACGGGGGGGACACATGCGGTTGCCTGCAGAGACAGTGACCCCGGCGGGGGGGACACAGGGGACCCACGCGGGTGCCTGGAGAAACGTCGTCCCTGGGGAGGGGACCTGGGGGAGACGTGGGGGCCCCCAGAGGCGACATGGGGCACCCGGGGGGGGGGTGGGGGGGGGGGCCAGGAGAGACGCTGGCCCCGGGGGAGGGGACACGGGACCTCGTCAACTCGTGCCCGAGCAGCACCCCGGGACCCCCAAAACCGCTGAGGGGGGGGGGCGGCCGGGCCGAACCGAGCCGTTGCCGCCCCCCCCCAAGCCCCAAATCCCACGGGGAGGGGACCGGACCCCACGCCCGGGGTCCCATAGCGGCACGGGGCCCTCCCCGGGTGGGTCCCTGCCCCTTGGGGGGGGACGACTAACCCCCAGGGGAGCCCTGCCCCGAGGGGGTGCCCGCCTGGGGGGGGGTCTCTACACCCACAGGGGTCCCTACACCGTCACAGGGCTCTACCCAGGGCGGGTGCCCGCCCCGCGGGGGTCCCTCCACCGGCGGGGGTCCCGACCCGGCCGCAGGGCGTCCCTACCCGGGATGGGGGTCCCCAGGAGGGGGGCGGGGGGGTCACTGCAGGCCCTCCCCGGGGGCGCCCGCCTCGCCCTCGTGGCCGCCGGGCTCGAAGGGGGGCTCGGGGCCCATGATGTCGGGCTCCAGCTTGCCGGCGTCGTTGATGAAGGAGGTGTAGGAGTCGCCCTCGGCCATCAGCAGCTTCAGCTTCAGCTTCGGCATCCAGCTCTTGCGCACCACGCGCCGGGCGTTGGTGCACATGTCGGCGGCGATGGCGTTCATCTCGCTCTCCTTGAAGTTGGGGGCGAAGTTCTGGCAGTAAACTGGGGGCGGGGGGAGGAAGGGAATGGACAACAGGGTCGCAGCCAGCCCACGGTGTCCCCCCCAACAGCCCGCCACCGCCCGCCCCGGGGGAGGTCGTTAGAGGGGTTTTGCTCAGGGGCACGAAGCTGCGTCTCTTGCTCCTTTTTACAGCTCGAGCGCCCCGTCCCCGTGGTGCCCCCAGCCCTGGGGTCTGCCTTGTCCCCTGTCACCCCCTTCCTGGGGTCCCCCCAGCCCTGGGGTCTGCCTTGTCCCCTGTCACCCCCTTCCTGGGGTCCCCCCAGCCCTGGGGTCTGCCCTGTCCCCTCTCCCTGGGGTCTCCCCAGCCACGGGGTCTGCCTCATCCCCTCTTATCCCCTCTCCCTGGGGTCTGCCCTGCCCCGGGGTCTGCCCTGTCCCCTCTTGTCCCCTCTCTAGGGTCCCCCCAGCCATGGGGTCTGCCCCATGCCCTCTCATCCCCTCTCTGATGTCCCCCCAGCCCTGAGTTCTGCCCTGTCCCCTGTTGTCCCCTCCCTGGGGTCCCCCAAGCCATGGGATCCACCCTGTCCCCTCTCTCTGGGGTCCCCCCAGCCCTGAGGTCTGCCCTGTCCCCTGTCGTCCCCTCCCTGGGGTTTGCCCTGTCCCCTCTCCCTGGGGTCCCCCCAGCCCCAGGGTCTGCTCTGTCCCCTCCTGTCCCCTCTCTCTGCAGTGCTCTAAGCCTAGGGCCCCCCCTGCCCCCCCAGCATCCCCTCTCTGGGGTCCCCACCCCCTGTCCCTATGGGTCCCCCCAGTCCTGGGCTCCCCGCTGTCCCTCTTTCCTGGTGTCCCCCATCCCCGGTGTCCCACCTCTGCCCTGGGGTGTCCCTTGTCCCCCCACTCACACTTGACGGCGTGCAGGACCCGGCTGTCCAGCGGCTTCCGACTGGGGTCATTGGTGGAGGAGCGGATGCCGGTGCCGCAGCTGTTGGCCAGGGTGTTACTGGCGAGGGGACGAAAAACGGGGTGAGAACCCAGGCGTCTGCCCCCCCACCCCCCAGGATCCAAAACCGGGGTGGGGGGAGAAGCCGGGCGCCCCCGTCCGCACTCACCGGTCGAAGAAGGACGCCAGGAGCCGCCGCAGCAGGACTTTGTGCCGCGTCCCCGCGCTGACGTGGCAGTTCATCAGCTGCGCCCGCGTGATGTAGACGTTGGTGCCTGAGTAGGGGGGGGACACGACACGGGGTGGGGGGGGTGGGGGGTGAGCAGGGCCAGGCACCCCGTGGGACCACCCCCCCCCTACCCCGCAGGGACCCCCGAAAAACCCCGGGCGCACCCGTGACGAGCTCCAGCTTCTCGGCGGGGTCCCCCTCGTCGTAGAGCTTGGGGTGGCAGCGGTTCCCGATCTGGTTGATGAGCTCGGCCGGCAAGCGAGGCCAGGTCCTGCCGCACACGCACCCGGTTGCGCGACTCCGAGGTGGCCTGGTCCGGCAGCGCCTCCACCTTCTCCGCGGCTGGAGGGGGGACGGGACGGGATGGGATGGGATGGGACACGGCGGGGCCGGTGGGGCAGGGGACGTGGGGAGGGGACGGGGGACGTGGGGAGGGGGACACGGTGACAGCTCCATTCATGGCCACGAGCTCCCCATTCATGGCCACGAGCTCCCACAACCATCGCCAGGGGGTGGGTGGAGCCCCACCGGGCCCCGCCCCCTTCTCTCAGCCCCGCCCACTCGCCATTCACAAACCACACGCAAACGGGGGGGTGGAGCCCATCAGGCCACGCCCTGCACCCATTCGTCGGGGTGGGGCTTCAGTTGGCTCCTCCCCCCCCGCACAGCCATGCCTTAAGGGGTGGGGCCACGAGCCACACCCATGTGGAGCCACACCCCCTTTAGCTCCACCCCCAGACCATGGAAACCACTCCCACTTCCAGCCCCACACACACACCCCCGGGGTGGAGCCTCAGGTGACCACACCCAAGAAAACCTCTCCCTTGGCCACACCCCTTCCTGGGCCACACCCCAGAGCTGACCACGCCCCTGGAGGTGGAGCCCCCAATTGACCACACCCCTCCCCAGCCACGCCCCAGGAGGTGCATTGGGTAAGCACAGCGTGTAGGCGGAGCCCTGACTGGCCACACCCCCACCGCGGGCAGGGTCTAAAGGGACCACACCCACAGTGGGCGTGGCCTCAAATGACACCACCCAGCATGGGTGGGGCCCTGACTGGCCACACCCCTCACGGAAGGGGCCTTTAAATGACCACACCCAGCGTGGGCAGGGCCCAAACGGACCGCACCCACAGTGGGCGTGGCCTTAAATGACCACACCCGGCGTGGGTGGAGCCCCGGGTTGACCACACCCAACCTGGGCGTGGCTTCAGGAGAACACACCCAGCATGGGCGGGGGCTCAATGGGCACCACGCCCCTCCAGACACGTACGTCCACCCCTTCCCCAAAGCAAACCCCAGGGATGCCCCCTCCTCTGACCACACCCACGGGTGGTGGCTCTCTAGACCACGCCAGTGGGTGTGGTCACCCCCCAACCACGCCCTGCCCCCCCTTCCCGGTGGGCGGAGCCTCACCTGCCTGCCCCACGTTCATCATGCTGTACATGGTGTACATGTTGCAGATCTGCGGTACTGCTCGTCCGAGCCTTCCTCGCCCCCGTCCTCCTCCTCGTCCTCCTCGTTGTGGAAGGAGCCGGGGCTGTCGCTCGTGTAGGCGCTGGAGGTGCCGCCGGGGCTGGTCTGGTCGGCCGAGCTGGGGCCGGGGGCCGCCGCCGTGGCCGCTGCGGCGGGGGGCTGCGGCTGGCGGCCCGGCTCGGGGGCGGAGAATTTGGCCATCTTGCGGCTGCCGTTGCCGCCGGCGGCGCCGTCCTTGGGGCCGCCGTCCCAGAGGCGCTTGACCACGAAGGTGCACTGCACCCCGTCGGGCTCGCCCTGCTCCGTCTTCACCCGCGAGACCAGGGGCAAGGCGGCGGCGCCCGAGGGCCACCCCGAGGTCTGGGCCACGGGGCTCTGGGGCTCGGAGGAAGGCGCCTCCTCGCCGTGCAGCCCCTGCGAGTCGCAGCTGGGCGAGCTGACCTTGAGGAAGAACTCAGTCCCCTTCTCCATGATCTCCTGGATCTGCAGGAAGCCGGCCGTGTACATCAGCAGGAACTGGTCGCCCATGTTCATGCTCAGCCGCCCCGTGTAGCAGAAGCTGAGGATCTGCTGGAAGGACTGGGCTGCACGGCGGCCGGCAGCTCCACCACCGCGCTCTTGCTGCTGTTGAAAAGGTCTCGGAAGTAGGAGCTGCTGGCGGCCAGCACGGCCCGGTGCGCCTTGAACGCGTGGCCCTTCACCACCACCGAGACGTCGCAGTACAGCCCCTGCAGCCGCTGCTCGTTCAGGCACTCCAGGATGCTGTTCCCGAAGTTGGGGATCTCCATCTGCAGCGTCTGAGCCATGGCGGAGCCGACGGGGGCCTGCGGGGACGGGGAAGGGGACACGGGGGACCAGGGAGAGGGATGGAC
>NC_071490.1:606398-632813 GCF_028500815.1 Rissa tridactyla | reverse complement strand
GGGGGCGCCCGGCCTTGTCCCGCGCCACGTGTTTCGGGGGGGGGGGGGGGGGCGTGTGTGTGTCACCCCTCTGTGTGTCCCCCGGTCCCGTTTTGGTGGGGGGGGGGGGCTGACCCCGACCCGGCCCGTCGGGGGGGTTCCGTGTCCCCTCCCGCCCTCCCACCATTCGCTCCCGCTTTTCGGGGCTCCCCCCGGCCTCCCCCTCCCCCTATTCCCCCCCCCTCCCCCTCCCTAAACCGCCTTCCCCCCCCCCCCGTCGCTCCGGTTCAGCGTTAACCGCACCCCCCTTCCCCAGCGGCCGCCTTCAGCACCCTTCGCAGAACCGGCCAGGGCCCCCCCCGCCGCCCCCCCGCCATGGACGGGGACCCCCCCAACGGCTCCGCGCCCGCCCCCGGCGCGGGGGACCCCCCCGGGGCCGGCGAGACGCTGATCTCCGAGGGCCGAGCCACCATCCTCTTCCCCAGCGCCAACGAGGTCTTCTACAACCCCGTGCAGGGCTTCAACCGAGACCTGACGTGAGCGGGGCAGGGGGGGGGGACGGACCGGGGGGGGGTCCTGGGAGGATCGGGGGGGGCGGCTCTGGGCTGCCCGGGGTTCCATGGCGTTATCCCGGGAGAGTTCCGGGGTGTCCTGGGAGGATCGGGGTTGGGTAGGGGGGGGCTCGAGGTTGTCTTATTGGGATCAAGGGGGTCGCGGGGGTGTCCCAGAGGCTCCTGGGGGGCTCTGAGGTGTCGGGGGGGGGGGCCGTGGCGTTGTTCCAGGGGGCTCTGAGGTGTCCTGGGGGGATTGCGGGGGGCTCAGGGTTGTTCTAGTGGAGTCCTGGGGGGCTCTGGGGTGTCCTGGGAGGATCGGGGTGGGGTAGGGGGGGCTTGGGGTTGTCTCAGTGGGATGAAGTGGGTCGCGAGGGTGTCCCAGAGGGTCCTGAGGGGGCTCTGGGGTGTCCTGGGAGGATCGGGGGGGGGGCTCTTGGCTGCCTGGGGGGGCCACGGGGTTGTTCCAGGGGGCTCTGAGGTGTCCTCGGATGATCATGGGCAGGGCTCAGGGTTGTTCTAGTGGGGTCACGGGGGGGCTCGGGGGTGTCCCAGAAAGGTCGGGGGGGCCGTGGGGGGGGTTCCCAATGGGGGTTCAGGGTCACCCCCGTCCCCCTGACGCCCCACGCTCCCCCCCCCCCCTAGCTGTGCCGTCATGACGGAGTTCGCTCGGCTCCAGCTGCAGCCGAAGGGGATCCAGGGTAGGGTCCCGTCCTGGGGGGTCCCCTGGGCTCCCCCTCGGCCCCATCCTCGGGGTCCCCATCCCCAGGGCTCTGCCACGACCCCCCCCCGCCCCTCCTTTTCCAGTCGTCCTCCCCGGAGAGGAGAAGATGGACACGGGCGGCCCCCCACCCGCCGGAGGACGGTGACGGTGACACCGCGCCAGCGCCTGACGGCACCGAGGCCCCGCGGACGGTGAAGCCGGGAGAAGTGTGCGAGGTGCTGGGAGGGGGGGGGAAACGCTGCTGGGGGGGAGGGGGGGGGGGGCCTCCGCGTCCCCTCTGTCCCCCGTGGGGGGGGGGGGTGCGTCTCTGGCCCCCGCCTCAGCATCGCCCTCTCCCCGCAGGGGGGGCTGCGGGTGCTGGAGGCGCTGGCGGCCTCGGGGCTCCGCTCCATCCGCTTCGCCAAGGAGGTGCCGGGGCTACGGGCCGTGGTGGCCAACGACTTCTCGGCCCGGGCAGTGGAGCTGATGAGCCGCAACGTGGCCTTCAACGGGGTGGGGGACCTGGTGGCCCCCCGCATGGCCGACGCCAGGTAACCCCCCTCCCCCAGACAGCCCGCCCTGAATCCCCCCAGGGTGCGGGACGCTGCCATTCCCCCCTCCAGCACCCTCAGGACCCCCCGTGCATGGCCCCTGGTGGTCTTGCTGGGGTTCCCCCCCCCCCATACTGGTCCCAGCGTCCCCACAGGGGCGGTCAGAGGGGGACATTCCCCCCCGCCCCGCCTCAAGGAGTGCAGCCCCAAAGTGGGTCTGGTTTGCGGGGACCCCACCAGTCCTTCCCAGCGCACACTGGGCAGATCCTGTGTGGTTTCCTGAGGGCTGGGGGGGGATTCTGGGACCCCCCAGGGGGCCGGTTGGGGTCCCCATTGCTCCAGGACCCCCCCCTTCCCCCCCCCCCCCGCCCAGGATGCTGATGCACCAGTGCAAGGCGGACAGGGAGCCCTTCGACGTGATCGACCTGGACCCCTACGGCAGCCCCGCGCCCCTTCCTGGACGCCGCCGTGCAGGCGGTGGGCGAAGGAGGTGAGCGGGGAGGGGGGGGGCTGGGGGTGTCCCGGATGCCTGGGTCCCCCCCAGCAGCACCCTTGACCCGCCCCCCCGCCCCCCCCCCCGCCTAGGGGCTGCTCTGCGTCACCTGCACGGACATGGGGGTGATGGCGGGGAACAGCGCCGAGACCTGCTACAGCAAATACGGGGCCGTGTCCCTCAAGGGCAAGTTCTGCCACGAGATGGTGAGTCCTCGCGGTGGTGGGGGGGGGGTCCCGACCCGGTGAGGGTGGGGGGGGGCCAGCGGGTCAGGGCCATGTGTGTGTCGTCCCCCCCCCCAGGCCCTGCGCATCATCCTGCACAGCCTGGACAGCCGCGCCAACTGCTACCAGCGCTTCATCGTCCCCCTCCTCTCCGTCAGCGCCGACTTCTACATCCGCGTCTTCGTGCGGGTCTTCACGGGGCAGGCGAAGGTGAAAGCCTCGGCCAGGTGAGATGGCGGGGGGCGGGGGGGACATATAAGTGTGTGTGGGGGGGGGTCTGCACCCTCCCGCTACCCCTGACCCCCCCCACCGCCGCCTTCCTTGTCCCGGCAGCAAACAAGCCCTGGTGTATCACTGCGTGGGCTGCGGCACCCACCACCTCCAGCGCCTGGGCAAGGTCACGAGCCACGGCACAGGGTACGACGGGGCTTAATCGTGGGGTGGGGGGGGGGTGGGGCTCTGTAATGGTGGGGGGGGGGCCCGCTCACACCTCAAGCTTTCCCCTTCCAGCTTCAAGTACGGGGCAGCCACGGGGCCGCCCGTGGGTCCCACCTGCGAGTTCTGCCAGCAGCGGCACCAGGTGGGCGCACGTCCCCTCTGTCCCCCGTCCCCTCTGAGCACCCCCCTAGCGCTGACACACACCCCCCCCGGCCCTGTCGCGTGTGTTGTCCCCCCCCCCAGCTGGGTGGCCCCATGTGGGCTGAGCCCCTGCACGACCCGGCTTTCGTGGAGGGGGTGCTGGCGGCGCTGGAGAGGAGCCCCGGGCGCTTCCAGACGGAGGAGCGGATGCGGGGGATGCTCAGCGTCATCACCGAGGTACCGGGATGGGGACGGGGACGGGATGGGGACGGCGCAGGGAGTGGCAGAGACCAAATTTTGGGGGCTGGCGCTGACTCTGCCGCTCCCCGTGTGCCGAGGGCAGGAGCTCGGCGACGTCCCCCTCTACTACACCCTCGACAGCCTCAGCAGCACCATCCACTGCAACACCCCCTCCCTGCTGCAGGTCAGGTAAGGGCACCCCCAATCCCCCCACGGCCCCGGGAGACCCCCAATCCCCTGGGGCTGGGGCACCCCGACTCCCCCCATGGCCCCCCAATACTCCCCATGCCCCCCCAGGGTACCCTGAATCCCTGGGGCTGGGGCACCCCGACTCCCCGGGGCACCCCGGATCCCCTGGGAATGGGGCACCCTGAACCCCCCATGGCCCCTGGGCACCCCCCAATCCCTGGGGCTGGGGCGCCCTCACCCCCCGCCTCCCCCAGTCCCGGGAAATCCCAAATCCCTGGGGCTGGGGCATCCCGACTCCCACCATGGCACCCCAAAACCCCCCACATCCCCAGGGCGCCCTGAATCCCTGGGGCTGGGGCGCCCCAAATCCCCCCACAGCCCCCGGGCACCCCAGATCCCCTGGGAATGGGGCACCCCGCACCCCCCACAGCCCCCAGGCACCCCAGATCCCCTGGGAATGGGGCACCCCCGCACCCCCCACAGCCCTAGGAGACCCCGAATCCCTGGGGTTGGGGCATTTCAAATCCCCTACAGCCCCCGGGCACCCCCTAAAGCCCCCCCACAGCCCCAGAATACCCCAAATCCTGGGGCTGGGGCACCCCAAAAACCCACCCCCCAGACACCCCCAAATCCCCTTTTTGCAGGGGGGTGGGGGAGTGTTTCCTGGGGCTTGGGCACCTCAAACTCCATCCCTCCTGTTTGGGCACCCCCAAAGGTGCTCTGGGTCAAACCTTGGGAATCCCCCCCCGCGCCCCATACCCCCTGTCGTGTCCCCCCCCCAAATTCTGACCCACTGCACCACCCCCCCCGCCCCAGGTCCGCCCTCCTGCACGCCGGCTACCGCGTGTCGCTCTCCCACGCCTGCAAGAACGCCGTCAAGACGGACGCACCCCCCGCCGTGCTCTGGGACGTCATGCGCTGCTGGGTGAGGACGGGGGGGCACAGGGGCACACACCACCCCCCCATACTGCGGCTGAGCTGAATGTGTGTCTCGTCACCCCCCCCCCCGCCAGGCCAAGATCCACCCGGTGAAGCGCGAGCGACTGGCAGAGACCAGCCCGGCTTCCCGCATCCTCTCGGTGGAGCCCACGTATGACCCGGCAGAACCCCCCCCACCCCCCCGCCACCAACCCAGGGACTGGGGGGACCCAGTGACGCCCCCCCAAAACAATCCTGACCCCCCCACACCTCTTCCCCGCCCCCCCCCCGCCAGGCTCCAGGCCTCCTTCGCCCTCCGTGACGACGCCAACCCCAGCTCCAGAAAACGGGGCTTGAAGCGGTTCCCGGAAAACCCCGAAGCCTTTTGGGGTCCCAAAGCCAGGGCCAAGGCTGGGTAAGGACCTGGGGAGGGGGGTGGGGGGGGTGGCTTCTCGGGTGGCTGATTGTGGGGTTGGGCTTCCAGCAGCCCCCCTCAAACCTTCTCAAAGAGCCCCCCCCCACTCTCCATCTTTTGCCAGAACAGAGGATTCAGACCAAAAAAAGAAAAAAAAAAAAGCAGGGGGAGGGAAGGGTCCCTTGTTCTGTCCTTTAGGGTGCGTGGGGGGGTAAATCTCTGCGCCCCCCCGCCTCACCCCGCACCCCTCGCCCAGGGGTGGCATCTCTCCCTCCCTCCAGGAGAAGCGGAAGCGCCACCAGAACAAACGGACGGAGCGGACGGACGACGACAGCGGCGCCAGCCTGAAACAGTTCCCCTGCAAACGCTTCAAGGAGGTGGGTCAGGGCCGGGAGCGAGGTGGGGGGGGCTGGGACAGGGCAGAGCCCCCCCCCCATCTCACCCACCTCCTCTCCCACAGGGAAACTGCTCCCTGGGGGCTCAGTGCTGTTACTCACACGAGGGGGAGCCCCCGGCCGCCCCCCGGCCCTGACGCCGCCCCCCCCCCATTAAATCGTGCCTGAGAAAAAGTCTCGTGGTTTTTAATAATGCACTTATGGGGGAAAGGAGGGGGGCAGAGACACCCCCTCCCCGGCTCCGCGAGTCCAGCTGGGGCTGCTCAGAGACCCCCCCGGCCGGCTCCGGGCTCCTTGTACTGCACCGTGGCCAGGAAGGTCCTGATCTCCATGGGCTGCAGCATGACCCGGCTCGGGTCCAGTTTGGGAACCGGCCGGGGCTGGGATGGACCTGGGAGAAGAGGGGAGGGGGTGAGGAGAGGCTGGTAACCCCCCCCACAGTGCCGCCCCCCCCCCCCCCCCCCCCCAGGACCACCACCCCCCGGTACCTGTGGCTGGGGTCCAGACCAGGCGGGAGACGGCATCGAGCGGCAGGTCGGCTCCCAGGCTCATCTCCCGCAGCGAGGTGATGGCGAAAGCCGAGAAGAGGTTCTGGCAGAGCCGGGGGGGCGGAAAAAACCCATCAGCGACCCCCCCCCGTGTCCACCCCACGGGTCTGGGATCGTCCCCGGGAGCCGGGACCCCCTCAAGCCAGGGACAGGCTGAGCCGTGGGGGGAGCCCGGCTGCAGCGTCGGCTGCGCGCCGGCCGTCGGTGGCTCACCAGTAGGTCGATGGTGACGGGCTGGGAGCCGTTGGCGCTCTCCCCCCTCTCAAACTGGTGCTCCAGCCGCAGCAGGAGGGTCCCGGCCTCCCACGGCGTCAGCGTCAGGAGGTGGACGTTGGGGGGCAGCTCCCGCCGCAGCCCCGAGAACTGCGGGGGGGGAGAGGGTTTGGGGAGGGGTCGCCGTGGCAAACCCTCCCCCCCCACCCCGACCAGCACCACCTGCATTAGCCCCCTCCCCGCCTCACCTGCCGCAGGCTGGGCTGGCCCCGGCGGTAGGACGGGCCCCCGCCAGGCGCCAGCACCGCGTAGGGCGCCATGAAAAGCTCCTGCGCCAGGAGCCGGTGCCGGTCGGCCGCCGACTCCACCGTGTCCAGGAGGATGAGGTGGCGGCCGCGGACCACCAGCCCCTGCTTGTCGGCTCCCAGCTCCAGCAGCGGCTCCCCCACGCCCCGGTTGTCGTCGTACAGGAGCCGTCGATGGACCTGGAGGGGAGGGCGGTTACGTCCCGGCGTGTCCCCACCGCCCCCGGGGACCGCCCACGCCGCGTCGTCCCCTCACCATGAGCTCCAGGGAGCCGTCGAAGATGCTGCTGCCGCCCTGCGAGCGATCTGTCAGCACCGTCAGCTGGAACTTCTTGTCCTGTGGGGGCAGGGAGGCCACACGTGTGATGAGCTCTGCCCCGGCCTCAGCCCCCCCCCCACCCCATTTCCCTGCTATCGCCCCAAAGCCGGTACCTTGATGAAGATGCGGCTGTTAACGGGGTAGTAATTCCCCGCCACGGGCTCCGTCTGGCTCAGGTTCCACGTGGGACGGTAGTCGCGCCTGGGGAGGAGGCAGAGCCCAGTTATATGTGGAGGGGGGACAGGGGGTCTCGGGGGGGGGGGCCGCAGCGAGCGCCCGGGCCGTCCCCGACCTGCGCTCCAGGATCTGCCGCCCGTTGGAGTCGGTGTAGAAGCGAGCGTCCGTCTGCAGCGTCGTCTCGAAGCGGCTGATGATCTCCTTGCCCCAACCGTCCCTGGATGAGAGACGGCGGGGGGTGAACGGGGCTGAGGGGGGGGGGGTGGGTGTGTGTGCTCCCACGGGGACACCCCCCCATCCCCAGGGGCTCCCCCGTCCCCAACTCACGCCACGGGGATGGGCCCCACCGTCCACTCCAGCTCCACGTAGGGCTGCCCCGCGTGGAGCCGCACCACCTGGGAGCACCACGAGGAGAAGTTCTGGTGGACCTCCTGCACCAGCGCGTTCTGCCGGGGACACGGAAGGGGCTCAGCACCCCCGGGGACGCCCCCGGGGACGTCCCCCTCCCTGCCAGGGACACCGTCCCCACCACCCACCTTCACCAGGTACGTGGAGACCCGCTTGGAGCCGGAGACGGGGATGGGCTCGGAGCTGTTGGGGCGGAAGATGTAGGCGCCCGAGGCCTGGGCGCTCTCATCGTTGCCGGCGCTGGCGTTGTACCTGGGGCGAGAGGAGGAGGAGGGAGGAGGAGGAGGAGGAAGAGGAAGGTCCTGCAGGAAGGACCCAGGTGTCCGGATCCCACCAGTGCTCACCAGTAGAAGCTCTGGAAGACGGGCAGCGAGATGCTCTTGTCCAGGTTCTGGATCTCCTTCAGGTGCCCGGTGACGGGGTCGAAGAGCACCCGGACGTGCTGCGGGTCGAGCATCAGCCCCCGTCCCCGTTCGGCCCCTTCCCGTCACCCCAGCACTGGTTTAACTGGGACAACGGAGGCGCGACTCCACCGGGGGCTTCAGGCCGTGGGTTTCCCCCCGCCAGGGACTGACTCCAGCCCTGAGGATCCCGTAGGGAAAGATCCCAAACCGCATCCGAGAGGGGAAGGCGTCCCCCGCCAGCGGGACCGTACCTCGTTATGGATCTCCCGGGGCTGCGGTGACACCGTGGTCCGGTGGGGGGACACGGGGGGGTCCCCGTGGCTCAGCCGGGAGACGGTGAAGGTGCTGAAGCCCAGGGGGGGTGCGGATGCCTGGAAGAGGAGCTCCTGCGTGGCGCCGCCGTCCCCACGCAGCCGGCGGGTGAAGTTGGAGACGGGGACGACCTGGGGACAAGCAAAGAGGGTCAGGGGGGGGCGTGGGGGGGGGATGACGGGACGCGGGGGCTGCCCCGGGCTCACCTCGCTGGGTACAGGCTGGCCCTGGGGGTCTGTCACCGCGTAGGACCCTCCGTTGACCGGCAGCCGGATGGGCCAGGACACGGGACGGCCCAGGGGGTTGTAGAGGATGACGGTGAACTGCGGCGTGGGGGGGGACACACAACAGAAGGATGAGGAGCGTTAGCCCCGCCGGGACCCCACAGACCCCCCCCCCTTCCAGCCCCCCAGGGAGGTGCTCACGCGACCGGCCGCCTCCGTCAGGGGACAGACGCTGACGTTGAGGGCGTTGCAGAAGATGAAGTTCTCCTTGTTGCCGCCGAGGCTGGCCAGGGCGTTGGCCACCAGGAGCTGCCGGGAGTGAGGGACGGTCACACGGCACGGCCGGTAACGAGGGGCGCTCATTAGCTCATCCCCCCTGCAACAAGCCGCGGCCACCAGCTCCCATCCTCCGGCCGCCCAGGCTCCAGCTCGTCCCCAAAACGCGGGCAAGGGGCTCGTCCCCAAGACGGCCACCAGCTCCCGTCCCCCCCAGACACCAGTTTGCCCCATGGACACGATGCTGGTTTACCCCCAGACTGACGCCCTGGCCCCACACCCCCGAATCCCCCTTTTTTCCCCCCAAAAAACGGGCAGCCGGGCCCTACCTGGCAGCTCTCCCACCCCGCCGCCAGCTGCCTGGCGTAGTCATCGGCCACGTGCTGCTTCTCGGTGCCGCTCACGGCATCGTGGTGCTGGGCCACAGCCACGGCTTCGCCTGCCGGGAAGGGCCAGGGTCAGGGGGGTGTCAGGGACATCCCGGCGGGGGTCCCCGAGGGTCCCACGCTGGCGCTTACGGAGCACAGAGCTGTCCCCGAGCCCGTAGGGACCCTCCCGCGACGCCGGCCCGGCCAAAGCCTCCAGCTGGCTGCAGATCTGCGGGGAGGGAAGGGAGGGTCGGGGAGGGGGGACACCGGAGACGGCGATGGCGGGGGGGACACACACCGGAGACCGGGAAGGCCGGGGTGGGGGAGAATTTTGGTGTCAAACCTGGAGAAAGTTGTTGCTGAGGCGCTCGTAGCGCTTGAAGGCGGGTCGGCTGGTGAAATATCCCGTCCAGAACTGATGGGGACCATCCGCGTAGGGGAAGAAGTCGTCCGTCTTCAGGGACCTGCGGGGAAAGCCGGGCTGCGTCCGTCCGTCCCTCCGTCCGACCGTCCCGCCCAGACGCCTGGGGTCCCCCCGTCCCCCCCCTTGAGCCTCACCAGGAGAGGTTGGCCCGGTGCAGCTCCCAGAGGTAGCAGGAGGGTGTGGAGTAGAGGACGTGGACGCGGCTGCCGTTGGCTTGCTGGAAAAGCCGGGGAAGGGGTGAGATGGGGCGAGGAGAAGTGGGGGGGGCAGACACAGAGTCAGGGGGGGACACGGGGACACCCCGCTGACCCTGGCGTTGATGTGGGCGATGAGCTTGTCCATGTTCTTGAACCACAGGTTGGCGTTCTCGTACTGGAAGTCGGAGCCCATCGTCATGATGATGTGGTTGGTGCGGTAGCGCTCAGCCTTGGGAGGGGGGTGGCGGGGGGGACACACACAGGTCAGCACCCCCCTTCCCAGGGGGATCCCAGCGTCCAGGAACCCTCCACCCACCCCAAGGACCCCCCACCCCACCACCGCCCGGGGGCACCCAACCTGGCTGGCGGCGATCTGCAGGAAGGTGGTGACGATGTCGTCCACGTTGTTCTCCTCGCTGTCCTCGTCCACCACGGGGGGGTCGGAGCAGAGCTGGTCCCAGCAGAACCCCGAGGGGGGGTTGTAGACGTTGGGGAGGATGCCTGGGGACGGGGACACCGTCAGCCCGGGGATGGGGACGGCCCTGGGGACCTGGGGGACAAGGTGAAGGACAGGAGACCTGGGCTGGGGACAGGGACACCCTCAGCCTGGGGATGGGGACGGCCCTGGGGACAAGGTGAAGGACAGGAGACCTGGGCTGGGGACAGGGACACCCTCAGCCTGGGGATGGGGACAGCCCTGGGGACGTCGGGGACAAGGTCAGGGACAGGAGACCTGTGCTGGGGACAGCCCTGAGGACATGGGGGGACAAGGTGAAGGACAGGAGACCTGGGCTGGGGACAGGGTTAGGACCAAGTGGATGGAGAACGGGGCCAGCCCTGGGGACAAGGGAAAGTCCAAGAGGGGACCCAGAGGACGGTGACATCCCCGGGGTGGGGGCGATGTCCCAGGAGGGGACAGCAGACCTGGGAAGGGGCAGAGGGACAGCGGGGACGGGTCACCTTCGGGAGGGGAAGGGCACAGGGGAGGGCTCAAGGGAGAGGTGACACCCAGCAGGACACCCCAGGGGAGGGCCAGCCCCCAGGAGGGGTTGCAGGGGGGGGGGGGGGGGAATGACACACGCACGGGGACACCCGAGGGACCCCCAGCCCTGTCCCACCGGTGAAGATGTCGGCGGCGGGGGGGGGCAGGTTCCCGCTCGCCCTCCACAGCAGCTCCATCTCCCGCAGCCGCTCCCGCGTCTCCTTGTCCTGGTGGTCCACGCGCCCCACGAAGAGCCCGTCGTAGCCCATCTTGGCGGGGGGGGGGGGGACACACACAGGGAAAAGGAGGGGGTCAGCCCGGCCGCTGGGGTCCCCCGCCATGCTTTGAGGGGGGGTGGGAAGGGAAGGGAAAGGGGGGGGCTCCCACCTGGGCGAAGATGGCGGCCAGCTGCCGGGAGTGGCCGAAGGGGTCGATCTGCCAGGCCACCCGGGGGGTGCCGCAGCCCCCCAGCTCCCGGCGCAGGAAGCGGCGGCCCAGGGCCAGCTGCTCGAGGGCCGGCGCGTAGTGGGCGGCCGCCTCGTCGCTCATGCACCAGCCCCCCCCCCACCATCTCCAGCCGCCCTGCAGGGACATGGCGGGGGGGGCTTGGGGACATGAAGCACCCCCGAGTACCTTGGGGGGCACCTCAGCGCCCCCCCCCCCCGCCCCCAGCCTCTGTGTCCCCTCAGAGGGACATCCCCGTGACCCCCCCCGGCCCCGCAGCCACTTCACCCTGGTCCCACTCCATGTCCCCCTGTGCTCGTGTCCCCCTCAGGGACACCCCAGTGTCCCCCCGTGTCCCCAGGGACACCCCAATCCCCCACACCCATGACCCCCTGTGCCCCCAAGGACACCCCAATCCCCCCCCCATGTCCCCATGTGCCCCCAAGAACACCTGAATGCCCCCCCACCGTGTCCCCGTGTGCCCCCAAGGACACCCCAATCCCCCCCCATGACCCCCTGTGCCCCCAAGGACACCCCAATCCCCCCCCCATGACCCCCTGTGCCCCCAAGGACACCCCAATCCCCCCCCCATGTCCCCATGTGCCCCCAAGAACACCTGAATGCCCCCCCCCACCATGTCCCCGTGTGCCCCCAAGGACACCCCAATCCCCCCCATGACCCCCTGTGCCCCCAAGGACACCCCAATCCCCCCCCATGACCTCCTGCGCCCCCAAGGACACCCCAATCCCCCCCCCATGTCCCCGTGTGCCCCCAAGGACACCTGAATGCCCCCCCCACCGTGTCCCCGTGTGCCCCCAAGGACACCCCAATCCCCCCCCCATGTCCCCATGTGCCCCCAAGGACACCTGAATGCCCCCCCCACCGTGTCCCCGTGTGCCCCCAAGGACACCCCAATCCCCCCCCATGACCCCCTGTGCCCCCAAGGACACCCCAATCCCCCCCGCCATGTGCCCCCAAGGACACTTCCATCCCCCACCCCCACGTCCCAGTGTGCACCCCATGACCCTCAGGGACACCCCAGTCCCCCCCTTGTGCGCCCCCATGACCACGTCCTCCTCCAGGGACACCCCCCACGTCCCTCCCAGCAGCAGCCACCCCCGCCTCGGGGACACGTGTGTCCCATCACCCCCCCGGCCCCCACCTTGCTCGACGAGCTGGCGCACGGTGCGGCGCGTGGCCTCGTCCTGCTGCCGCCACCAGCGGGCCAGGAAGGCCACCTCGGCGTAGACGAAGCGGCGGGAGGGGTTGGCCACCAGCTGGGCCACCACCGAGTCCAGGATGTACTGCACCCCCGCGTGCTGCACCTCGTTACGCACTGCGGGGGGGGGAGGAAACGTCACCCAGCAGCACCGTGACAGGTTGGTGGGGGGGGTACAGGGACACGATAGGGGATAGGAGGCCACAGCGGCGTCTGCGGGGACGCAGGTGACATCTGGGGGTTGTGGGGTGTCACAGAATGGGGGGGGGGGGGGGGCAAGGTCACAG
Source organism: Rissa tridactyla (assembly GCF_028500815.1). Lineage (NCBI taxonomy): Eukaryota > Metazoa > Chordata > Aves > Charadriiformes > Laridae > Rissa > Rissa tridactyla. The sequence continues at coordinate 620,469 of NC_071490.1, read as the reverse complement.
CAGCATCCAGGGGATGTTGGGGGGGGATAGAGGAAGGTCCAGGGGACACAGGGGGGACACAGAAGGGTGCAGGGGACCCAGCACCGTCCCAGGAGGGAAAAACAAGCAGTAAAATGGGGTTGCGACACCGTGCCGGGGACAGCGGGCGGAAAACAGGGCCGTTGTCCCCGTCCCAAGGCCAGGATTTGTCCCTCTGTCCCCAACCCGCCCCCCCCCCCCCCCCCCCCGCCCCGTAGCCACAGGCTCCATCCCTGTCACTCGTCACCCCTTCGCCCCCACGCCGAGCGTCACCTCTGCCCCCACAGCGGCCTTGGAGGCGTCACCTCCGTCCCCGCAGCCGCTATGGTGGCCTTGGGGACATCGGTGGCCTTGGGGATGTCACCGCTCCTCCCCAGGGACTGTGTGTGTCGTCCCCCCCCCCAGCGGTGGCGGGGACACCCACCTCCGTAGAAGTACTGCTCCACCGTCTTGAGCCACCCCACGTCATCGTGGGTGTGGGGCACCAGGTGGACGTTGAGGAGGTCGGGGCGCGTGGGGGGACACGACTGCGGGCGCCAGGGGAGTCTCTGGGGGCTCGTACGGGGCTGTGCACACCCCCCGCATCCCCCCTTCCCCCCCCCCAGTCCCCTTCAGGCACCCCAAATCCTCCTCTTCCTCCCACAGGGCCCCCACCCCAGCCCCTCCCCAGTGCTCCCGGTCCCAGCCTGCGCCAGACCCCCATCCCTTCCCGTTCCCCAGGCCCAAACTGCCCCAGATTCCCCCTCCCAGACCCCCGCTGCTCCCCCCACCTGACCTTTCCCACCTCCCCCAGTCCGATCCAGGTTTCCCCAGTTCCCTTCACCCTCTCCCAGTATCCCACCTCCCTCCGCCCAGTCTCCCCCCAGTCCCTCCGGGGTTCCCAGCTCCCCGACTACCACCTCACCCAGCTTCCCAGTTCCCCCCAGCCTCTCCCAGTCCCCGTTTCCTCAGTGCCCCGGGTCTCTCCCGGTGCCCCGGGTCTCTCCCGGTGCCCCTCCACCCGACCTCTCCCAGCTCCCCCAGTCCCAGCCCGGCTGCCCCATCCACCTTTCCCCAGTTCCCTTCAGTGTCTCCCAGTATCCCAGCTCCCCCTGCCCAGTCTCCCCCTGCCCCAGCTCCTCCCAGTCACCCCCCCGGTTCCTCCGGGGTTCCCAGCTCCCCTACCACCACCTCTCCCGGCTTCCCAGTTACCCCCAGCCTCTCCCAGTCCCTGTTTCCTCAGCGTCCCGGTCTCTCCCGGTGCCCCCAGTGCACCCCAGTGTCCCCAGTGCCGCCCAGTTCCGCTAGTTCCTCCCAGTTCCTCTTTCCCCAGGACGTTCCGGTGCCCTCCCAGCCTCTCCCGGTCCCTCCCCGGCCTCTCCCGGTCCTTCCCCAGCATCTCCCGGCCTCTCCCCGGCCCCGTTTCCCCGTCCCCACCTGGTACCCGCAGCCCGCGGCCACCGCCGCCCCGAGCAACAGCAGCAGCGCCGCCGCCCCGGGCACCGCCATGCCGCTCGCGGGCACGGTCATGTGACCGCCCGTTCACATGACTCGGGGGGGGGGAGAGCGGGCTCCCCGGGCCCGCCCCTCTTTCTGGGCAAGCCAATGAACGGCGAGGGGTGTAACAGAAGGCGGTGACATAACGGACCGCCGCCAATGAGAAGGAGGGGTGGCCATGATTGACAGCGCGAGTCCCGCCTCCCTCGGGCGTCGGCAACCAACGGCCCCTTCCGCGGCGGGAAAACGCCCGGCAGCCAATGACGCGTGGCGGCTCTCAAAACCCCGCCCCCGCCGGGCCGTGGTTGGCGAAGAGCGAGACGGGCAGGTCTGCCCTCCAATGGGGCGTCGAGGAGCCGGGCCCCTCACGGAGGCGATGGCGGCGGCGGTGCTGAGGGGAGGCCTTGGCTCGGGCTGCCCCCGGGGCTCTCCTCAGACCCCCAGGATTCCCCTCACACATCCCCGGGGCTCCCTTCGGGCCTCCCCCAGTCTCTTCTCAGACCCCTGGGGCTCCCCTTGGACCCCCTCGCCTCCCCTCAGACCCCTTGGGCCGCCCTCAGCACCCCTGGGGCTCCCCTCAGCCCCCCAGCTTCCCCTCAGCACCCATCAGGGTCCCCTCAGCCCCCCCGCGTTTCCCTTAGACCCCCCCTGGGGCTCTCCTCAGACCCCCCAGTCCCCTCAGCCACCCCTGCGTCCCCTTGGACCCCCCCAGCCTCCCCTTGGAACCCCCCGGGTCCTCCCAGCCCTCACACTCCATCGCTCCCCTCTGACTCCTGCCACCTCCACCCACCATTCCTCCCCCCAATTCCCCCCAAGCCCGGGGGGTCCATCCCCCCGCCATCCGCCCGCCGATGCCGCAGCTCTGAACAGGATCCACCCACTCAGGTATGAGCAAACCACGATGACCACGAGCTCTGCCCCAGCATCCGCCTTTATTGTCCCGGCCCCGACGCAACCCGTCGCCTCCCCTCCAATGAGCGAACGATGCCGGCCGTCACCAGGGGGGGGACATGGGCTGAGGGTTCTGCAGGTAGGACATCACCACGGCCGAGATGGAGAGCCTGGAGGGGGGAAGAGACACCAGCCCGGGCTTCAGAGACCCCCGCAAACCCGGGACTGTCTCCCCGCTGTCCCCTCCGCAGGGGATGCAGCACCCCGGGGCCGGACCCGGCGCCGCTGGCACTCACATGAAGCTGCTCATCATCTGCTTGGTGTCCTCGGAGCTGCGGGAGTTGGCGAAGCTGATGAAGGAGCAGTAGACGGCGATCCAGGCGCACCACTTCAGCTGCGGGTGGAGGGGTACAGCATGAGGACACCCTGGGGATGGCCCCTGTCCCCCCTGACTGCCCTGGGGATGGCCCCTGTCCCCCTGTGCCCCCTGGGGATGGCCCCTGTCCCCTCTGACTGCCCTGGGGATGGCCCCTGTCCCCCCTGACTGCCCTGGGGATGGCCCCTGTCCCCCTGTGCCCCCTGGGGATGGCCCCTGTCCCCTCTGACTACCCTGGGGATGGCCCCTGTCCCCCCTGACTGCCCTGGGGACGGCCCTTGTCCCCCTGTGCCCCCTGGGGATGGCCCCTGTCCCCCCTGACTGCCCTGGGGACGGCCCTTGTCCCTCTGTCCCCCCTGGGAATGGCCCCTGTCCCCCCTGACTGCCCTGGGGACGGCCCTTGTCCCCCTGTGCCCCCTGGGGATGGTCTCTGTCCCCCCTGACCACCCTGAGGATGGCCCCTGTCCCCCCTGACCACCCTGAGGATGGCCCCTGTCCCCCCTGAGAATGGCCCTTGTCCCCCTGAATGCCCTGGGAATGCTCTCTGTCCCCATAAACCCCCATGGGGATGGCCCCTGTCCCCTCTGACCCCCCCCGGGGACAGTTCTTGCCCCTCTGAACCCCCTGGGGATGGTCCCTGTCTTCCCTGAGACCCCTGGGGACAGTCCCTGTCCTTCCAAACGCCCTGGGGAAGGCCCCTGTGCCCCCCTTGTCCACCTCAAAATCCCCTGGGGCTGGCCCCTCTCCCCCTGACCCCCACTTAGGGACAGCCCCTGTCCCCCCCTTGCCCCATAACCACCCCAAACCCCCCCCCGAGGACGGTCCCAGCGCCCCCGTGGCCCTCGGCCACCCCAGAGCCCCCCCAGGGACCATCCCCAAACCCCAAAATACCATCCCACCGCCCAACCTGGAGCCCCCCCCGCCCTGGGCAGGTGCCCCCGGGCCCCGGAGCCCCCACCTTGAGCATGAGCCCGCACATGCTGAAGACCATCCCCAGCAGGTTCATGTAGTCGGGCGTGGGGTCCTCCAGCGCCGGGTTGGTCTCGGTGGCCGGCGGCTTGTACCTGGGGACGGCGCCGTCAGGCGGGAGGGGGACACGGTTCCTCCTCCTGGTCCCTTCCGGGTTCTCCCCTCCCGGTTGTCCCCCGGTTCCCCCCGCCGGTTCCCCCCCTCCCGGTCGCCCCCCAGTTCTCTCCCCCTGGTTCCCCTCTCAGTTCCCCCCTCCCAGCCCTCCCCTCCCGGTTCCTCCTCCGGGTCACCCCCCGGTTTCCCCCTCCCGGTCCTCCCATGGTCCCCTCCCGGTTCCCCCCTCCCGGTCGCCCCCTGGTTCTTCCCTCCCGGTTCTCCCTCCCGGTCGCCCCCCGGCCCCACCTGGCCACCCGCGCCGGCCGCCGCGGGTCCGCCATGCCGCCCCGCCGCCCGCTTCCGCCGCCGCCGCCGGAAGAGGTCCCGTTCCGGTCCCCGGTGCCGGCCCCGGCTGCCCGGTCCCCGCCATGGCCTTCCCGCGGCCCCGGCCCGCCCGCCCCGAGCTGCCGCGGCAGCGGGTGCGGACGCTGCAGTGCGGGCAGGGCGCGGTGCGGGCCGTCCGCTTCAACGGTGGGGCCGTGGGGGGGGACACGGGGACCGGGGGGGCCAAGGGGGGACCCGGACCCAGGCGGGTCGGGAACGGGGACCCGGACCCCTTCCCGGGGCGGAGAACGGGGACCTGCGCCCAATCCCGGGGAAATAACGGGGATCCGGTCCCCATCCCGGGGACCCCCGACTCCTTGATCCCATCCCGGAGGAGGGGGGGGGGGGGGGCGGGACCGGGGACCTGTGCCCCATCCCGGGGACCCCCAACTCCTTGATCCCATCCCAGGGATCCCCGAATCCTTGATTCCATCCCGGGGGGGTAACGCGGACCTGGGCTCCATCTGGGGACCCCCAACTCCTTGATCCCATCCCGGGGGAGGGAAACGGGGACCCGTGCCCCGTCCTGGGGACCCCTAACTCCTTGATCCCATCCCAGGGACCCCCAACTGCTTGATCCAATCCCGGGGGGGGAACAGGGACCCACATCCCATCCCCGGGGGAGCGGAAACGGGGACACGTGCCCCATCCTGGGGCCCCCCAACTCCTTGATCCCCTCATGGGGGATTAAGTGGTGGTGGTGGGGGGCACTTCCAGTCCCCATCCAGGGGGGGAGGAACGGGCACACGGGCTCCTCTCCCTGTGACAGAATTAGGGACCACAGTTCTGGGGAGGGGGGGTGTCGATTTGGGGTGCTGGGGGGGGTCACCTCAGCCCCCCCCCTCCCCAGTGGATGGGAACTACTGCCTGACCTGCGGCAGCGACAAGACCCTGAAGCTCTGGAACCCGCACAAGGGCACGGCGCTGCGCACCTACCAGGGGCACGGCTACGAGGTGCTGGACGCCGCAGGGTAAGGGGCCGCGGGGGGCTGCAGGGACCCCCCCACCCCTTGGGGACCCCCCCAGCCTCGCTGACGGGGCGCCCTGGCTCCCCCCTCCCCAGCTCCTTCGACAACAGCCAGCTCTGCTCCTGCGGGGCCGACAAGACCGTGGCACTGTGGGACGTGGCCACCGGGCAAGTGATCCGCAAGTACCGGGGACACGCAGGGGTGAGGACACAGGCCGGGGGGGGGACACACACCAAGGGTGGGGGGGCTCTGGGCGGATGCCTGGGGGTCCCTGCAGGGCGCTGACTCCCTGCTTCTCCCGCAGAAAGTGAACTGCGTCCAATTCAATGAGGAGGCCACCATCATCGTGTCCGGTAAGGGAGCAGTCTTGGGGGGGGCCTGGCCAGCACCAGAGCCGCCCCCCAATACCCCCTTTTCTCCCCGTTTCCCCCGCGACACCCCCTTTTTCTCCCATTTCCCCCCTGACACCCCCTTTTTCTGCCCCCCCCCAGGCTCTATCGACTCCACCGTGCGGTGCTGGGACTGCCGCTCCCGCCGCCCCGACCCCGTCCAGGTCCTGGATGAGGCCAAGGACGGCGTCTCCAGCGTGAAGGTCTCTGACCACGAGATCCTCTCAGGGTGAGGGACGGGGACACGCTCCGGGGGGTCGGGGACACGCTCGGCAGGGGGGGAACGGGGCCCCCCAGCACTAACACCCCCTCCTCTCTGCAGCTCTGTGGACGGCCGCGTCCGGCGCTACGACCTGCGCGCCGGCCAGCTCTTCTCCGACTACATAGGGAGTGAGTGAGGGGATGCGGGATGCCACCGGGGGGTGTCCCAAGGTTGGGGGGGGCTCCCGGGACACCCCCAAACTCCCGCCCGCCCCCAGGCCCCATCACCAGCGTCTGCTTCAGCAAGGACGGCCAGTGCGTCCTGGCCGCCAGCCTGGACTCCACCCTGCGCCTGCTGGACAAGGAGACGGGGGAGCTGCTGGGCGAGTACGAGCCCCCTCCCCACAGCCCTACGACCCCTCCAGGGGGCTTTGGGGGGGGTCCTCGCCTCACCCCCATCGTGTGTGTCCCCCCTCCCCGCAGGTACACGGGCCACCGCAGCACAGCGTACCGGCTAGACTGCGTCCTGAGCGAGCAGGACACACATGTGGGCAGCGCCTCCGAGGACGGACACGTCTATTTCTGGGACCTGGTGGAGGTGAGCGGGCAACGGGGGGGTGTCGACACTGTGCTTTGGGGGTCCCAAGGACCCCCCCCCACCTCACGTGTCTGCGTGTCCCCCCCTCGCAGGGCTCGCTGGCGCTCAGCCTGGCCGTGGGCCGCAGCGTGGTGCAGTCCCTCTCCTTCCACCCGACCCTGCCCTGCCTGCTGGCGGCCACCGAGGGCCAGCTCCAGCTCTGGCGCGAGGACACCTTCCAGCCCGAGGGGGACGCCGCCACGTGAGGGGTTTTTTGGGGTGGCCCCCACTTGCACCCCCCCTCCCTCCTCCCCGCTAACGAGGAATAAACCCGCGGTGCGGAGAAGCCACGGTGCTTTATTGGGAGCGCGCGGAGCCCAAACGGCTCAAATAAATACAAGCGCTGGGGAAGGGGGGGAAGAGCCAGACGGTGTTGGGGGGACGGACAGTGCGGGGGGAGGACAGATGGATGGTCACGGGGGGGTCCCGGCCCCCCAACTCCCTCCATTGGGGAAATCGCCTCGCTCTCTCCTCTGCACATGCTGGTGTTGGGGGTGCAGAGCCTGGGGATGGCGAGTTGGGAGCCCCTGCAGAGAAACTGCGGACTCGGCCCCCCTAAAGTGGGGGCTCAGGGCCCCCCCCGAGGTGGGGGCTCACTCCCCCCCCCACCCCGGGGACACCCAGCCACCGTCTCAGTCTCCCGGTGTCCCCGAGGGAAAGGCGTCGGCTCTTTGGGCGAACGTCTCCGCCACCAGCAGCGGAAAAACCAGGGAGGCGTCGGCGTAGACCTGGGCGCAGGAGAGGGGGTCAGGGTGCGGGGGGGATTTAGGGTGCCCAGGGGAGGCCCCCCCCACCCAGGACCCCATCCCACCTTGACGGGGGTGGCATCCATCCGGATCTTGCCCCAGGACACGGCCTCGTCCGGCCGCGCTCCCGAGTCGGAGCCGTCGAACTCCTGCGCCGTGTTGACGTAGACGGAGAAGTCGGCCCCGTTCCTCTGCGGGGGCGAGGAGCAGGGTGAGCCCCCCCCGACCCGTGTGTCCTCTCCCTGTCCCCTGGGACACGTCAGGGTGTCCCTGTCCCGTCCCCCCCGTTCCCCCCCCTCACCATGAGGTTGGCGTTGGCGATGTGGTGCTTCACCAGCCCCCCGCCCAGGATGATCATCCCCGTCTTCCTGGCGAAGATGGCCTGGGTGTTAATGAGGCGCAGGTCTGCGGGCGGAGACGGCCGTCAGGGGACGCCGGCGTCCCCGGGGGGGACACCCAGGTGTCCAGGGGGGGACATGACGGGGACACACTCACCCTCCACGATGTCCAGCACCAGCCCCGGGCGCTTGTAGGAGTGGAAGAAGATCATGTCCCCCAGGGAGCCGTCGGTCAGCGCCGGGCTCAGCACCGGGATGTTGTTCTGGGAAGGGGATGCGGTGACAGGCCACGAGGGGTGGTGACACCCCCCGGTGACACCCCTGGTGACCGTTGCCCCCCCCGCCCGCCCCCCGCCAAGTCCCCACCGACCTTCTGCGCCCAGTAGCAGATGGACTCGGGGTTGTCGATCTCCTTGCCCAACCGCGCGATCATCTTGGAGGGGGTCCACCTCACGCCCTGCGGGACCACCACGCTCAGGACCCCCCGGGGAGGACCCAGGCGTCTGGGTCCCCCCCAAACACCACCACCCCACCCCCCCCCCCCGAGCCGGGGAGGACCCAGGCGTCCGGGACAGCCCCCCCCCGCCCCCACCTGCGTTTCTTGCTCATCCACCATCTGCTCCAGGATGGGCATCAGCCAGTCCTCGAACTTGCAGTAGTTGTCGTTGGGCACCAGCAGGTTCCCGATCCTGGGGAGGGGACGGGCTCAGCCCGGGGGGGACCCCGACACCAAGGGGGGGACCCTGACACCCGGGGGGGGCCCCCGGTGCCCCCCGCCCCGTACCTGTTGATGCCGCTCCGGCGCAGGTCCTGTCCCCGCAGGCTGAAGTCCCCGATGTAGGTGGGCGCCAGGCACTTGATGAGATCCTCCTCCACCCCCCCCGCCGTGGTCACCACCACGTCCACCTGCCCCGGGGAGGGGGGGGGACACGGCGTCAGGACCCCGGGGACAACCTGAGGGACATCTCGGGGACGGGGCTGAGCCCCCAAGAACCTCCAGGACACCCCCCTGAGCAAACTGGGAACGGTGGGGACCCCTCGGGGACAGCGCTTGGACCTCGGGGACATCCCAGGGACCGAGCTGGGAACCCACAGACCCCTTGGGGACAGAGTTAGGGCCCCTGGGGACCTCGGGGACCCCCTGGACCCCACAGGGACCTGAGGGACCCCTTGGGGACAGAGTTAGGACCCCTGGGGACCTCGGGGACCAACCTGGGGACGCCTTGGACCCCAGAGGGACCCGAGGGACAGCTTGGGGACAAAGCTGGGGACCTCAGGGACACCCTGGGGAACAGGGCACCCCCCCGGGAACCCTACAGGAACCTCGGGGACAGGCTGGGGACCTTGGGGACAGCCCGAGGACCTGAGGGCTCCCCCTGGGGACCTCGGCGATGGCCCCTGGGGCAGGTGGGACCCCAGACCCTTCTGCTGTGCAAGGCCCTGCCTGTCCCCACACCCCCCTCGGCGTGTCCCCAAGTGTCCCCAGGAGTCCCCACGCTCACCCTGGAGTGTCCCTATGTGTCCCAGCTGTCCCCACATCCCCCTCGGGGTGGCCCCAAGTGTCCCCAGCCGTCCCCACACTCCCCCAAAGTGTCCCCAGGAGTTCCCAAGTGTCCCTGGGTGTCCCCAGATGTCCTCCTGGGTGTCCCGAAGCATCCCCAAGAGTTCCCAAGTGTCCCCAGGGCCCTCCTGGGTGTCCCCAAGCCCCCCCCCAAGTGTCCCCACGCCTCCCCCGGGGTGTCCCCAGGCGTCCCTCGCCCCTCTGGGGTGTCCCCAAGTGTCCCCTCATCCCCCCCGGCGTGTCCCTAAGCGTCCCCTCGTCTCCCCCGGGTTGTTCTCAAGTGTCCCCTCACCCTCCCAGCTGTCCCCTAGTGTCCCCCTCGCCCCCCCCCGGCGTCCCCGCACCATGTTGTGCTGCAGCAGGTACCGGATGGTCTCCCTGACGCCGGAGCTGACGAGGTTGGAGGTGAAGCCCAGGAAGATGGTGCAGCCCGAGGGCGGCCGCCGCCCGCCCAGCGCCGCCCGGGCCCGCTCCTCCTCGCTCAGCGGCTCCAGCTTCGCCGCGATCTGCGGGCGGGGGGGGGGGGGGGGTGTCAGCACCGGGACCGGCCCCGGGCCCCCCCCGGCCTCCCCCGCCCCGGGCCCCACCATCCGCTGGATCTCGGCGACGGCCTGGGCGAAGCTGGTGGCCTGGAAGCCGGTGGTGCGGAAGGAGCGGAGCAGCGCGGCGTGGTCCGGGCCGCCGGAGAAATCGTAGCCGCGCACCGGGAGGCTCTCGGTCGGGAGGGGCCCGCTGGGCTTCAGCACGGCCCGCAGGGCCCCGGCGGGGACCGGCGCCGGCGCCGCCATCGGGCTGCGGCCCCCTCACTCCGCCGCGCCGCCGCTGCGCGCCGCCATCTTGGCCCGCCCCCTCCCCTTCCTGCGCGCCGCCATCTTGGCCCGCCCCCTCCCCTTCCCGCGCGCCGCCATCTTGGCCCGCCCCGTCGCTCACTGCGCCCGCGCGCCGCCGGCTCGGCCCGCCCCCTCAGCGCCGCGCGCCGCCATCTGGCTCGCGCACCGCTCCGTCTGCCGTACGGCTGCGCGCCGCCATCTTGAAGAAGGGACGGTGGCCGCCGAGGGACAAAAGGCACCCGAAAGCGAAAGGTCTCGCCTCGCGGGCTGGCGCTGGAGCGGGCTGACCCCGAAACCTCCCGAAACCGCCCCAAAACCGCGGGGAGACGCAACCTCGGCTCCAGTCAAATCCTTTTAATACCCACGAATAACCACGGGCTCCCAGCCCCGGCGGGGGCCCGTCTCCTCCACGTCGGGGGGCGCAGAGGGGTCCCCGTAGCCAGCGGTGGGGAGCGGGGACGGACCCCCCCGGCGGCGGGGACCCCCCCAGCACCGGCAGCCCCCCCTTCCCGGGCAGTGCGAGCACGGGGCCGCGGCGGCGCCTCCTCAGGTCCGGAGCCTCCACACCTCGACCGAGAGGCCACCAGAGGCGGCGGCCACCACGTCCCCCTCCACGCTGATCTGGGGGGGGGGGCGAGAGGGGCGTCAGGGGGGCTGGGGGACACCCCCTGCCCTGCGGGGACACCCCTTCCCCGTCCCGGGGACCAGCGCGGCAGATGCCGCGGTGGGGGGAAGCCGAGGCACGCGCACACGCGTGTGCAAGAGGGGGGAGCGCACACGCGTGTGCAGGGGGGGGGGCGTCACCTCCTCACCCCATTGAGGACGTCGTCGTGCGTCCAGGAGCAGATGGTGCGGGGAGGGTCCGTGGGGACGTGTATCTGCGGGACAGTGAAAGCCGTTCGCAGCCCCCCCCAGTGGGGGGTCAGCAGGGACCCCCCCAGCCCAGAGAGGGGCTTCCGCCCCCCCCCCGCCCCAGCCCGGCACCGCGCGATGGGGACGGCGGGACCCTCACCCGCAGCGTCCTGTCGGTGGACGTGGTGAAGAGGGACCCCGGCGAGTGCCAGAGCCCCGTGATCTGCAGCCGGTGCCCCACGTCGAAATACTGTGGGAGGGGAGACACAAAAACACCCCGTGAGGCGTCGAGGGGCACACGGACACACACCCCCCCCCCAGAACCCCCCAACCCTCCCCCCGCCGCGGGGTCCCTACCCGGGCGGGCTGGAAGCTGCCGGTGCTGTTCCCGAAGACGTACACCCGGCCCTGGTTGTCCCCGGCCCAGAGCTGCGTCCCCCGGTACGACATGGAGAGCAGGTAGTTTTCCAGCTGCGGGGGGCGAGAAAAGAGAGATGGGGCTGCGGGTGACGGAGCCCCCAGCACTGTCCCAGCGCCACCACCCCCCCGGGGGTCTGGGGGGCAGCGGGACCCACCTGCAGCCGCTGCAGGACCCCCTCGGCCCGGCGGTCGAAGACGACGAGGGTCCGGTCCTCGCTGCCGGACACGATGAGCCGGTCGTCGGCTGCCAGGGACAGGACGGCGCTGGCGTGGGGCTTGTAGCTGCGCACCAGGGACGGGCCGGCTGCCGGAGCCGGGGGGGGGGGTTTGAGCCGGGGGCACCCCCAGAATCCCCCCAGACCCCTCCCCACCGCCAGCAGGACCAACCTCGCGGGTCGTAGACTGTCACCGTCTTGTCGTAAGTCCCGGTGACGAGGATGTCGGGGCGGTAGGAGAGGCAGAGCACGGCTGCCTTCTCCCTGGGGGCAAGGGGAGAGTTGAGGGGGCAGCCGGATCCCCCCCCGGAACCCTCCCAAATAACCCCCCCCTCGGGGGTTACCTGATCTCCCCGAACTGCTGCCCCTCGGCCTCCAGGTCCCACAGCTTCACCGTGCTGTCCCAGGACCCCGAGCAAACCTTGTTGTCTCGCGAGGCCAAACACCAAACCCAGCCCTGCCAGGGAGAACCCAAAACCCGTCCCCAAAACCGCCCCGGGACCCCCCCAGCGGCTCCCCGAAGAGGGTGAACCGCAGCGTGAGGAGCAGGGGGATAAGGGCTGTGCCCCCCACCTTGTGCGTCCCGTTGCGCTCGGTGCCCAGTGCCTTCACCAGCACCTTGCCGGGGGCCTGGCCCAGCTGCCGCAGGTCCCACAGGTTGACGTTACGGTCGCGGGCACCCGAAACGCAGAGGGTCCCCCCCTGCCAAGCGGAGGGGACGGGGGCGAGGTGGGGACCCCCGTCCAGAACCAGGGGAAGCCCCCCCGCCCGGAACCGGGGAGCCTCCCCCCCGCCCCGAAACAGGGGACACCCGGCGCGTCCCCACCTGCAGCAGGAGGACGGAATCGACGGAGGCGAAGTGTCCCTCGTCCAGGGAAAAGTGCTCCATGGGGGCCCCGCCGCCCCCCCAGCGCTGTAGGTGCTCCTCCAGGTCCACGCAGGCGGCCGACCAGTCGAACCCTTCCTCTGCGGAGAAAACGGGGGTGTCGGGGGCGGGGGGGGGGGCCGCCCAAACTGATGGGGTCCCCAACCCACTCCCTTCGCCGCATGCGGCGCCCTGTAGCCGCACCAGAGGGGGGGGAAATGGGGTGTTGTGGGGGGGGAATGGGGTGTTCGGGGAGGGGTTTCCAACCCACCGGGGGGCAATATGAGGGTTCTCAATCTGCCAGAGGAAAATGGGGGGCGGGGGGGGGTCCCCAATCCCCATTTTCACCCTTCGCAGCCCCCTTGCCGTGGAAAACAGAAAATTAGGGGGCGCCCCCAACCCGCCACGGGGAAATATTTTGGGGTTCTCACGGGGAAATAGAGAATTGGGGGGGGGGGGGGGGATGTCCCCTTGTTTCCTGCCCCCCCCCCCAGACCCACCTTCCAGGACGGGGAAGGGTCCGCGGGCGCTGCGCTGCAGACGGAGCCTCCAGGCCACCACGTCCCGGGCAACGTCCCGCAAAGCCCGGCAGACGTGGGGCAGGACCCCCCGCACCTCCCGCGCCCCCAGGTACCCGCAAATCTCCAGCAGCAGCTCCAGCGGCAGCGACAAAAGCCCCCCCGCGGCCCCCCCCGGGGCTGAAGCGGCCGCCTGAGGCGGCCGCTTCAGCCCCGGGGGGAGCCGCGGGGGGGGGACGGGAGGGCTGAGCTCCGGCGGTGGCGGTGGGGGGCATCCCGGGGGGGTCCCCGGTCCCCGAATTCGGGTGACGTACTCCTGCGCCTGCCGGTCGGGATCGTCGGGGGCCCCCTCCATGGCTGGGGGGGGGGCGGGGGGGGGTTGGGGGTGTCAACACCTCCCGGAGAGGGACCCTCAGCCCCCCCATTCCTGCCCCCCCCGCCCTATAATTTATCCCCAAAGCGGGATCAGCCAGAGGCCCGGTACCAGGACCCCCCCCCTCACCCCCGGTACTGGGACCCCCCCACGCGTAAACCCACCCGAAGCCCCGGGACCCCCCCGGAATGGAACCCCCCCACACCCAGATTCCTCCCAAAACACCGGTGCCGGGATCCCCCCCCCCTTACATTGGGACCCCTCCAGTGCCAGTACCGGGAACCGCCCCCCCCCCCCCGCCTAAATCCGCCCAAACCCCTCGTACCGCGACCGCACCATCACCGGAACCCCTCTAGTGCCGGTACCGGGATCCCCTCCATGCGGAGCCCCGGTACCGAGATCCCCCAACACGCCGATGCCCCCCCCAAAGCCCCCGGTACCGGGACCCGCCCCAACACCCCAGTCCCTCCGGTACCAGGAACCACCCCCCCTCCCTGGGACCGGGACCCCCAAACCCAAATCACCCGGTACCGGGACCCCCCCCGCAACAGGATTCTCCAACACCCAGACACTCCCTGAACTCCCGGTACCGGGACCCGCCCCAGCACCTGAGTCTCTCCAGCCCCGGTACCGAGAACCCCCCCCAGCACCGCTCAAAGCCCCGCTCCCCCCCACCCCCGCCATGTTTAGGGTCCCTCCGGTTCCCCCCCCCCCCCCGGTACCGGGGCGCGGCCTGGCCCGGCCCCACCGCGTCCCGTCGCCACGGCCACGGCGGGATCCGCTTCCGGCGCGCGGCGGCGTCCCCCACGTGACCCGCCCTTCGCCCAATGAGAGCGAGAGGCGCGCCGCGACGTCATCAAGGGGCGCCGGAAGAGGCCCACGTGTGGCAGCGGAGGCGCCGCGGCGATACCGGGAGGCGGGGGGGGGGGGGGGCATTAACTAACCCCC